>NW_026852348.1:0-159872 GCF_026571515.1 Ruditapes philippinarum | reverse complement strand
AAATTTCCAAGAAAAAATTAGTGGGCCGAAATGAAACCCATGTACCAATTGCCCCAAATTTTTTTTCTCAACTCGAAATCTGCTACCACGTGGTTTCTATAAATCAGAGGGCCGCTCAGAATAAAACCACCTGCATTCAAATAAAATTTAATTATAAAGAGTATATACATTTTATATAGAGTTTTTATATAGAGTATACAGTGAAATCTTTCTTAAAGAAGATATAGTACTGTTGTTGTAAAGAGGTTATTGTTTACACAGGGTCGCTCTGGAGAGGTTGCACTGTGACAAATAAATTATTAATTCTACTTATGTTTCACAAGTCCGAACTTTTCATTCCTACAGAATAATATTCGCACATACTATAGCAAGAGTTCAGTACACATTGTTTAACATTAAATATTACAAAAATAACTTAAATCTATATATGCACTATATACGTATATACACTGATACGATCTTGGTAAAAAGTCATAAATTCGGACAATTACTTTCTTAAATACTTAAAAGGGCGGAGATATAGTTTTTGTTGACACTAATCAAATCACAAATAAGTCACGTAAAATTCCTAACTTTCACTTAATTAAAATAATTGTTCTACTTTGAAGATCAATACAATGAAAAAAGACTTTCTTATTCAAGCATAATTAACAAAATGACAATAGTTTACCTGCTAAAACTGTCACAAGTGACAGAAGTAAAGATATCACTGCGTCGGTCTTTCCGCCTGTTTCATCATCATCATCATGGCAACACCATTGATAAACAGAACGTATCAGATCGATTGACAACAATGAAAGCCCGGTTATCATCAATGCTCTTATGATTTTAACAATTTCCAGTTCTGAAAAAAACAACAACAACAACAAAAAACAACAAGCTATTAGCATATTGTTGCAAGCAATATACAGTCCCCTAGTACCGGTAAGAGCTCCAGCAACATTCTATATTCAATTATGTCATTAAATGAATGACATGACATGAATGAACTTAAATCGTTTCTTTGTATCATAGTAATCTGTAAAGTGTCCCTGCATAATCATGGTAATGTGTAAAGTGTACCTGCATAGTAAGAAAAACATGTCTATACAGCAGTTACAGATAATGAAAAAATCCATTTTTCTCAGGATGAATATGTATAAATATGTTTCAACTTTTCTTAATTTTACGTAAATTTGTTGGAAAAGTTCCAAGATCTTGAAAGTGAACTCAGGAAACAGTTTTTAGGAACGGACAGACAAACGGACTGAAAGACACTCCGAGTCATCCGTGTTTGATATCAGATTATTCAAATTTCTTAAACTAAAGAGGAAATAAATATGCTAGACACGATGTGAGTGTAACAAATAAAATACCTTAAGTTTAAGGAAGATACCATATATAGTCACAAAGAAAGGTATGAAAATAACAATTTTCAAATATACCATTTATAGTAACAATTAAAGAAGGAAATTAAAAAAAAAAAACAAACAAATACATTCCAAGTTCAAAATGAAAATAATAATGAAAACCCTTATCACATATGATGTAGATGTTGATAATGAATGTATATTTTTTATTTGAATGAATAGGAAAATATCAAAAGTTACGGAGGAGATAATTCTTGAAATATGGACGCTAGATTTATAACCTTTTAAATATTGTGATGTGAGAGTTTGAAGTAAAAGCTATGAGAAATGAGGAAGTTTGATTAAAATATTAATAATTTATAGAAAAAATCTTAGTTAAAGGGGGGGGGGGAGCATAATTCTGTAAGTAGTCAAACTAAGTTATATGTGGTATATTAAAGTGATGTGTATAATCTCCATACTGCAAATCTATCCATATTTCAAGTTTTATATAAAATGTTTTCAGTACTTTTTGAGTAATCTATTTGCCATATTTAAGCGTGTGTTGCCATAGCAACCAATTTTTTAACATAGGAAGAAAAGAAAAAATACGTGCATAATCTCCAGACTGCCATCTACCTATATTTTAAGTTTCATAAAAATATAATCATTGCTTTTTGCATTATCATTGAATCCAGTTTTTTTTTATAGAAAAAGAAAACCACAACAATATTACAAAACATAGGCGAAAATTAGACTGCATGTCCTCTTCAATGCTAAAAGAGGAATCATTTAATTGTTTAAAAAACTGCCACCTAACAACTTGAAAGAAAGAAACGAATTTCTTTTTTACTTTCTACATGAAGTTACAAAATTAACAGAAGATAACCGATAACAAAAAACAAAAAACAAAAAAACTTACTCATGAAAGAACCGGGAATTTCTTCAGATGAATCTAAAATGGAGTCCTCTTTCATATAGTACTCGTTTTTCTCATTAAACAGTCCACTGTCTATCTCTTTGACCACTGTTACGTTTCTCACCTCCTCGAAATTCCCAGATGACCAGTTCGGTAATAAAAGCGCAAGAAGCCCCAACCCGAAAGCCAAACAATTTGCCACAAGAGAGACAAGTTTTGAGAGACATGATTTTTTGTATAATTATACAGAAATGTTTAAATCTTTAACTTATTTATTTTCTTGTTACTCCTCGGCAATCTGCGCGATTTATGAAGATAAGTATTAAGTTACCTACTTGTGCAATTATATGATATGCACTACGTAAATAAAAAAATACCAGATAGGCTATTTATAGAAACGGGGGAATTCCCTAAATTTTATTAACTAAACTATGTTTTTTGCACGAATGCGGCGACCATGTCAGTATATCTTCATTCACATTTTAGTTAGTTGAATATTATGAAAAATGTAGCTGGTCGCCCCATCAATCTATAATTCTCGAAATGTTATACAAAAATGTTGTTTGGAACGTTAAGAAAATTGCAATTTGTAGCAGTAAACACAGTCTGTTGTGTTTAGCTTGATATTACACTCTTAATATAAAACTGATATACCAAAGTGGTCAGTGACGAGAGGTTAGGCAATTTGGTACAGCTTGGCTTCGACAATGAACCATACCGTACAATCGGAGAACCATACAACAGTTCAATGCGTGGACAACAGTTCAGTGCGCGGACAACAGTTCAGTGCGTGGACAACATTTCAATGCGTAGACAATAGCTCAATGCGTTGACAAAAGTTCAGTGCGTAGACAACAGTTCAATGCGTAGACAACATTTCAATGCGTTGGCAACAGATCTATGCGTCGACAACAGTTCAATGCGTACAAGACAGTTCAATGCATCGACAAAAGTTCAAAGTGTCGACAACAGTTCAATGCGTAGACAACAGTTCAATACTTAGACAACAGTTCAATGCGCCGACAAAAATTCAATGTGTCGACAACAGTGACACTGCTAGTTTATACGTACTTGCATTATTTAAGGGAGTCAGTAAAAATGACCTGTCAGGATCTATTTGATTTTTACAACATATTCCTCTCATGTTTTCCCTTGTAATCAAGTTAACACTTTCAAAATCTTCCTTTTAACCCTTTACCTCATATATACGCAAAACAACTCATTTTCGACCTTCCCCCCTCTTTTAGATGTGCCCCCTTCTGTTTGGGGGGTTTGAAGGGGGAGCGGAGTCCCCCTCATCGCCAAGAAAATTTTGGACTTTTGAGAGGCTAAAAATGACCCCAGGTCGATTATAAGGTAACGTGTAACCAACGCTGAAAAGTCTTTGACTCTATCTCAATCCGTTGAGAAGTTGCATCACTTTGAAATAAATTTTGATGGAAAAAATCAAGGCAAAATAGTGATTTTTGGCAATTTTGAGATGTCCCCTCGTTGCCATGGTAACAGGAAATTTAAGACTGAGCATGTCGTAAAGGCAATGGTCCAGTCAACATTTGTGCTCAGTTTGATTAGTATTGAAGCATTTTTCATAGTTTCATAGCAGTTTGAACTTGTAACAGGAGGCTTTTCAATGAAAACGGCCATTTTTCACAATATGCTCATGAGGGAAAGGGTTAAAGAAGATCGTGCTAACTAACGAGTAACGACTGACCTTATTAAAATTACTTACTTAGAATGTGGAAACAAGTTTCGATGTTATGAGTAATTTAACGAAAAACATAAATTTTCAAGTCTTACTTAACCCACGTTCCATTAATTTTCATAAGGCCAAACTAAACATTTAGTTATAGAAAAAGTACGTGTTGTGGCTTATTACGCTCACCGGAAACGTGTTATTTTCAATATTGGCGCTCATTGTGCAAAGGTTATGATCTCTTTCCGACATGTTCCGCAAGTCGGGACGCCTGGTCTCCGACGTTTTATAGAAGTCACGATCATGAGTGTCGACATTTAATTAAGATCGTGACATATAAGTCCATTAATGACATCTAATATATAGGATGAAACAGACAGTATTGATTCATCATTTTATTTAGTAGAGCATTAAAACACATTTAGAACATATAATACAACATATAATACATGTAAACACATTGCTATAAGAACAATAAAAAGTTAAAAACAGAAATATACATATAAAAATAAATAATTATCTCTGTTAGCATGGCATTTATACTTAATATTCTTGGGCATTAATACCTTTGTCTACAAAAATATTTTAATAAGTTATCTCTCCTTGGCAACTTTTAAGGCTATGTAGATCTTCATCTTTTCATTTTTATAACAGAGAAGTCAATGCAAACAGACACAAGCTGTATATATCCCGTCTGCTGAAATGTTACATAGACTTGTTCCCTTCCATTTTTGGAATCGTCAATTATTAATTTCGGGGATGTTAAGATACAAATTTAAAAATACGCAGCCTGGTCTAATTGCATGATTTTTCTCTAGTTTCTTTTTTCAGTTGCATAATCACATTAATGTTGAAACTGTAACTGTTATCATACGGTATACACTTGTTTTCGTTTTTCACGTGATTTACCACGAGACACTGATTGTCTTTTCTTTTCATATATCACTCCGCATGTCCAACAGGAGTGAACAAATCTCCCAATTCCAAGAATTAATGTCAGTCCGGCCGAAATTAAAGCCATGTACCAACTTGCACCGAAACTTGTTTTCTCAGACTCGAACTCTGCTACCACGTGGTTTTTATAAATCAGAGGGCCGCTCAGAATAAAACCACCTGCATTCAAATAAAATTTAAATATGAAGAGTATATACATTTTATATAGAGTACAACATTTGCAGAACAACAGGGTCGCTCTGAAGAGGTTGCACTATGACAAATAAATCATTAATTCTACTTATGTTTCACAAGTCCGAACTATTCATTCCTATAGAATAATATTCGCACATACTATAGCAAAAGAGTTCAGTACACACTGTTTAACATTAAAGATTACAAAAATAACTCAAATCTATATTTTGCACTATATACGTACAGTGTTACGATCTTGGCAAAACATCATAAATTCGGACAACTCTTTTCTTAAATACTTAAAAGGGCGGAGATATAATTTTTGTTGACACTGATCAAATCACAAATGAGTCACGTAAAATTCCTAACTTTTACTTAATTAAAATAATTGTTCTACTTTGAAAATCAATACAATGAAAAAAAACTTTCTTATTCAATCATAATTAACAAAATGACAATAATTTACCTGCTAAAATTGTCACAAGTGACAGAAGTAAAGATATCACTGCGTCGGTCTTTCCGCCTGTTTCATCATCATCATCATGGCAACACCATTGATAAACAGAACGTATCAGATCGATTGACAACAGTGAAAGCCCGGTTATCATCAATGCTCTTATGATTTTAACAACTTCCGGTTCTGAAAAAAAAACAACAAGAAAACAAACAAGCTATTATCATATTATTGCAAGCAATATACAGTCCCCTAGTACCGGTAAGAGCTCCAGCAACATTCTATATTCAATTATGTCATTAAATGAATGACATGACATGAATGAACTTAAATCGTTTCTTTGTATCATAGTAATGTGTAAAGTGTCCCTGCATAATCATGGTAATGTGTAAAGTGTCCCTGCATAGTAAGAAAAACATGTCTATACAGCAGTTACAGATAATGAAAAGATCCATTTTTCTCAGGATGAATATGTATAAATATGTTTCAACTTTTCTTAATTTTACGTAAATTTGTTGGAAAAGTTCCAAGATCTTGAAAGTGAACTCAGGAAACAGTTTTTAGGAACGGACAGACAAACGGACTGAAAGACACTCCGAGTCATCCGTGTTTGATATCAGATTATTCAAATTACTTAAACTAAAGAGGAAATAAATATGCTAGACACGATGTGAGTGTAACAAATAAAATACCTTAAGTTTAAGGAAGATACCATATATAGTCACAAAGAAAGGTATGAAAATAACAATTTTCAAATATACCATTTATGGTAACAAAGAAGGAAATTTAAAAAAAAAACAAAAAACAAATAAATTCCAAGTTCAAAATGAAAATAATAATGGACACCCTTATCACATAATTATGATGTAGATGTTGATAATGAATGTATATTTTTTATTTGTAGTAAATCCATGAAGAAATAAGAAAATTAAAGAATGAATAGGAAAATATCAAAAGTTACGGAGGAGATAATTCTTAAAATATGGACGCTAGATTTAGAACCTTTTTAAATATTGTGATGTGAGAGTTTGAAGTAAAAGCTATGAGAAATGAAGTTTGATTAAAATATTAATAATTTATAGAAAAAATCTTAGTTAAAGGGGTTAATTCTGTAAGTAGTCAAACTAAGTTATATGTGGTATATTAAAGTGATGTGTATAATCTCCATACTGCAATCTATCCGTATTTCAAGTTTTATAAAAATGTTTTCAGTACTTTTTGAGTAATCTATTTGCCATATTTAAGCGTGTGTTGCCATAGCAACCAATTTTTTTAACATAGGAAGAAAAGAAAAATACGTGCATAATCTCCATTCATAAAAATATAATCAGTGCTTTTTGCATTATCATTGAATCCAGTTTTTTTTATAGAAAAGAAAACCACAACAATATTACAAAACATAGGCGAAAATTCAGACTGCATGTCCTCTTCAATGCTAAAAGAGGAATTCATTTAATTGTTAAGTACTGCCACCTAACAACTTGAAAGATAGAAACGAATTTCTTTTTTACTTTCTACATGAAGTTACAAAAATTAACAGAAGATGAACCGATAACAAAAAAAACAAAAACAAAAAAAAAAAAACAAAAAAAAACTTACTCATGAAGGAACCGGGAATTTCTTCAGATGAATCTAAAATGGAGTCCTCTTTCATATAGTACTCGTTTTTCTCATTAAACAGTCCACTGTCTATCTCTTTCACCACTGTTACGTTTCTCACCTCCTCGAAATTCCCAGATGACCAGTTCGGTAATAAAAGCGCAAGAAGCCCCAACCCGAAAGCCAAACAATTTGCCACAAGAATCACGGTTTTGAGAACCATGATTTTTTTTTGTATAATTATACGCAAAATTTCACACAGAAATGTTTAAATCTTTAACTTATTTATTTTCTTGTTACTCCTCGGCAATCTGCGCGATTTATGAAGATAAGTATTAAGTTACCTACTTGTGCAATTATATGATATGCACTACGTAAATAAAAAAATACCAGATAGGCTATTTATAGAAACGGGGGAATTCCCTTAATTTTGTTAATGTCAAGAGTGTTAACTTTTATCTAACCATAATGACAGAAGATAAAAGAATTACAACAATGGGTTTCCTTTTTAAGAAAAAAAAATCTCGCAAAAAGGCAGACGTTAATTACGGAAGAGCATTAGTGACAGGTGTTACTAACTCGAAATTTCGACTTACTAACTCGAAATTTCGAGTTACTTATCTCGAAATTTCGACTTACTAACTCGAAATTTCGACTTACTAACTCGAAATTTCGAGTTACTTATCTCGAAATTTCGAGTTACTAACTCGAAATTTCGACTTACTAACTCGAAAATTCGAGTTATTTATCTCGAAATTTCGAGTTACTAACTCGAAATTTCGACTTACATATCTCGAAATTTCGAGTTAGTAACTCGAAATTTCGACTTACTAACTCGAAATTTCGACTTATATTGCACGACTTTCATTGGTTGCCGGTGAAAGCAAGGATTGAATTCAAGATACTTTCTTTCGTGTGTAGCTGTTGCACATTGACAGAGCAACTTTAACATTTATTTAACAGAACAATTTTATAGGGTCAAATTGTCCACACATACTGAACATATCCTTCGCTTTTTTGTGGGGGGGGGGGGGGGGGTTGTAAAATCACACTTTCCACATTTCTGTGTTAACCGGGTTTTTCTTTTTCTTAAGCACACATACAACCATCATGTGTAGAAACAACAAGTCCAAAACCCACCCTATTGTAAACTGTGCAATATCATGTGTTAAATAAGTTTTAATTGGCGTGTATACGCCATTTAGTCTGTCACGTTTCTTTATACTAATAATGTTTTTGTAACATTATTCATTATTTACTAATACTTTGATATTGTGTTGAAAGTGATACTTGTTGTTATATATATGTTGGGAATAATATAAAAGCATCCGATTTTACAAGAAATATAGTCAGTCCAACAATTTTGACAAAGGCCTCAGCACGCCCTATTTTGGCCACACCGCGATACTTTCCTCAGATGTCCCACACGTGAAGTATAGGATCGGTTTTTTTACAGATTAGTGAAAAGATATGTTCAAACAGATGGGATACAATACAACGTCTGAAGAACGCCTGAACGTACAAATTAAAGGAAGCCTTGTATTTTTTATGTCGGGTGTGTACATGCCATTACTAAGTTGAAGTTAAATTTCAATAGTTTTTGTCCAGGCACCCGTTTCTCCATCTCCATCGTTCAAAGGCACTGCCTACTATATCTTATACCATCTAAAATAACTTTGGCCATTCTTGTAATGTTAATAAGTCGAAATTTCGAGTTAGTAACTCGAAATTTCGAGATAAGTAACTCGAAATTTCGAGTTAGTAAGTCGAAATTTCGAGTTACTAAGTCGAAATTTCGGGTTAGTAAGTCGAAATTTCGAGTTAGTAAGTCGAAATTTCGAGTTAGTAAGTCGAAATTTCGACTTAGTAACTCGAAATTTCGAGATAAGTAACTCGAAATTTCGTGTTAGTAAGTCGAAATTTCGAGTTAGTAACTCGAAATTTCGAGATAAGTAACTCGAAATTTCGAGTTAGTAACTCGAAATTTCGAGTTAATAAAAAACATACACCTGGCACTAATGCTCTTCCGTATTTGGGTTGAGTGTAAGAAAAAAAAATTGAAAAAAAATTACTATGAGTAGTAATGGTATATAGGAAAAAAAAATTTTTTTCAATTTTTTTTTCTTACACTCAACCCAAAATAGTAATTTTGATGTTTTTTTTTTTTTTTTCATTTTTTTTTCAATTTTTTTTTTAAAACTTCATTTTTTTATATGGGCACCAAGACTGGACGAGCACCTGTGGATACAAAAGAGAAAGAACACCAAAACACTCGGCAATCTGATTTATACTCGGGGGGCTACGCCCCCTCGTTCAAATCAGATAGCCTCGTGTTTCGGTGCTCTTTCTACTATACCTATCTCGTTATCAGCTTGTGATAATTCCTATTTTATTAAGCATCATACAATATTGCCTGTCTCCTCGACCCCATTAAATCAAATGCGAATTATGATGTAAAAAATCTGCTGCGATCGACATGTTCATTTTAAAGACAAAAGGGTTACAATATGTTTGCGAAATAACAATAACAAGACAGAAGTGATGATGTATGGCAGCCTTATTGATATGCATAAAAATAATACCATGCTAACATTTGAACATATTTGAGGAAAAAAAACAACAATAACAACAAACGTACTAGTGACACAATCTGTTTACGGCGTGGACATAGGACGAGTCACTTACATGAATAGTTTTTATGTTGGAGGTTTGGGAACTGTTTTGTCTGCTTCCAAAGCTAGTCAACATACACAGCAGGGTATATAACAAATACCTGCTAAAGCTTTAGCAAACTTGTCTTGCTCCAACCACAATATGGCATTTTGAATAATAGCTTTCAAATTAATTCGTGATATAGGACAATAGCAAACATCGGTCGAATAGTTATCTCATAATGCGTAAAACGAAGTTGGGTTCAGAATATTTCATTAACCAAAAAGCTCGTATTTATTTTATGTACACTTATTAACATATCTTGAAATTATATACTCCTTAACTATTAAAGGTCAAAGCTTTGATAGTGGCATGTAGCATGAATTTATATTCTTCTTCAAAAGTTATATTAACCATGACCCTGTTGTCAAAAATTATTTCTGTCACCATGTCTTAAGTTGATTGATATATTAGAAAACACATCAAATCTTTTGTGGAAAACTGCAGTGCTCAGAGCTTATATATTAGGCATTAGGGTGGAGTCAATCCTTACCCAGGGGTTATGATTAATTTGACTTTTGTAAATGTCAACTAAGCATACATAAATCTTTATAAATCAGGTGACCCCAGGGGCGAGGCACATATTCACCATATTGCCTATGCCTATGTCAGGTTCACAAAACAATGTTAATGCCAAATATTTAAGTCTCGGCATTGTAGGTTTACAGCATTAAACTTAAGGGTATTTCTTATACAAGTGTATATAAATCACATGACCCCCGGGGCGGAACAAATATTGACCCAAGAAACATGATCAATATCACTTTTGTAAAAGTCCACAAGCCAATGCTACATGCCAAATATCGTAGTTTCACAAAATACGACTTAATTAAATGTGTTCCTATATAAAGTGATTATAAATCAAGTGACCCCGGGGCAGGGCCAATATTGACCCAAGGGACATGTTTTATATAACTTTTGTAGAGGTCCAAAACATGCCAAATATCTAAGCTCTAGGCATTGTAGTTGACACAAATGTGTTTTTCTACCTACAATATCATTAGCTTATGATACACCACAGTGCCTCATATTGCGGCACTATAGGTATTCGCATATTTTTGGAGAAATTCATGTACACCGATTTACTACGTCAATTTAGAAAATGTTTTATGGATAGCAACAATTATCAGCGTAACTATAATCCAATCATAAACGTCATATAAACTGGAAAACCAAAAATATTTAATGTATAACTATGATATAATAAAATTTCCGTTTACATTATTATTTTCAGAAAATAGCGATAACATACTCTAGAGATGAGAAAATATCTGAATATAGAATGTAGACGTAACAAAGCAACGCTATATGTAACTACAATAATGTAATATACACATTAAATAACCAAGTTATGCAGTATTACATGACAATACAAAATGCGGTTTAAAATAACCAAATGTTTACATAGTATTACGCCAGCAGGTATTTGGTTTAAACAATATTTCATTTCAGTCAAATATATTTACACAATATTATTACAATTAAATGCAAAAAGGATTGAGTAGTGAGCTATCTAAGCTTTTTTAGAAACTCTCTCCTTGAAATGAAACAATAGTCGTTAATGATAACATTCATACATAAACAAAATATTGTGTTTTATATTTATCGAAGAAAATGAAAATAAAGAAATTAAGATAAACATTAAGAAGACATTTATTTACATTAAAAGAAAAATATAGAAAATATGAAAGTAGGTATAGCAGGTATTTCATGCTGATATACTAGTCGTATTTGTGAATGGTCCACTTACGACAGCCGCCGGGTATATTCTGTAAACATACTTAAAGCTTATACTGAACAGTTTGTGAATCTATAACAGGGACTCGCTGGCAAAAAATTAAATTGAAGCTGCATATCGAGCGACTTTTCATAGCCGCCACATATAACTTTACAATGTTTTTTTTATGTCGTATAACAATCATTGATATTGTAAAGAAAGTGAGTTTTAGAGTCAGGAAGTCAATTCACATTCTTGAACCTCAGTCTGAAATATAGGATAAAAAAGAACGAAATAAAAAACGTTTCAAGCTCAAAAGTCTTATATTGGCTTACAAGGATTTTAGTACAGGTGTACATAATTGTATCAGAAGTTTCCTTCAAACATTAATTTTGAACTCATATTTCAACCGAACAACGACTGTTTTTATGCTATTTATAGCTCGAAGTTCTGAAAAGGGTACAAGCTTGAACATAAAAATGTCTATTCCGAAAATACAATTTTAACATTACTAAATGTAGAGTATATGGTTCATGCCATCTTGAAATATGTGCCTTTTACACTTTTAAAAAATCCTCGATATAAGGAAGTCTAGCTAGTGTGACCTTAATAATGCTATTTCAATTCGAATGCCCTTACAATTATAAAGTAAGTTCAATGGGAAACGGTTCCGTCGCATGTAAATCCATTTATTGCATTCCATGCTGACTTTCCCGATTTCCGTTTTGGATAGTAATATTTTGCTGCTCTTTATCACACCGGAAGTTACTAAGAAGACCAGCAAGAACTTATCATGGATGGAATACTTCGGTCTACAATAAAATACAACTTACGGATTACAACCTATCAGTATCATTCGTCAAATAATCGGAGAGATATTCCAACAGTAGTTACTGGTAACAAAACGGAAATAATTAAATCATTTTTTAGATATGATTAAAACATGAAACCAAAGACAAGAAACGCAGCTTTTTTTATTAAACGTTATAAAATGGGTGTCGAACCTGTTTGTCAAGGTTGTGGTAAATTCATATGGACCATCATGTGACCTCTGAGGTAGGTTCTCCGCAGGAAGCTTTTACCACAAACCTCGCACGAGTAGGGCCGTATACCAGTGTGGATCTTCATATGTTGACTCCGGTTACTCTTGGTGGAATATATCTTCCCGCATTGCTCACACCGGTATCCATTTCTATCATCCTGAGCTAAAAATAGAAACACTAGATGAGCTAAAAAAAGATAAAAGACGAATACTATTTTGGTGTTTTAATATATTATAGAAATTATTAATAATGAATTACAAGTATACATGTACATGCATGACTTTTATGGCAATTAAGATTAATCAATAAAGCATGTCTTTCTTCTTTATAGATCTATATCCTGTGTTTCTATTATTGTTGCTAGTGTTTGTTCTTTCTGATGTTCCAACGGTGGTAATCAAGTAGTTACCTCCAGTGACAACGTCTTTATTTGTATGTGCTCATTTACACATGTCTGACTGTATTTTTGCATCTGATGTGAAGCAAATGTTAATTTTGACTACGAGAATGACATCTGCTCAGCTAATTGATTTTTAATTGAAATATTGCCAATAGCATTTAACGAGATGGGATCATGAGATTGTCCCGTTTTCTTGCAAAAATGTGTGGGAGTCCATTGAGGTTTTTAACGTGACGGGCGTCGAGATTTTTATACATTTGAAGCAGGTTCGTGTATATACCAATATTCCCTTATTCGTTATGTCTAGAATAACGTTTCTCTTTTTATTGTGTGCAAACTAAGCTAATTCAACAGACGGTCCAGGTTTTATTTTATTGTTTTCTGTGACCCGTTTTTCTATTAGGGAACCCATAAATGGAAAGTGTTCTGAGCAAGCTTTTTTTCTTAAAGTGAGACCGGGTGAATAACAGGCGAACTCACTTTCCGTAAAAAATATTAATTTATTCCTATATATGTTCTATTTAAGATGATCCATGTAGATTTTCAATATTCGTCTTTATGTTGTGTTGGAGCTCTTAAAGAATTCTTTCTAAGCACACATCTTAGTAATGAATGAAAAGCAGATCTTAAACTGACACTTTAACGTTCATATCGTGCATGCAGATGTTAACAAGGTTTTGCCACCTAGTTTTTGACCCCTGATGATAAGCAATTTCAAAACATATACGGACAATAAAAACCATTTCGTCATAAGAAAATAATTAAAATATGTTTGCAGTTTAAACAAAGTTTATTTCAAACAACGATGACAAAATTTGAATATTTTAATAATTTCTTTTTCGTAAACAATGCAATACAATATTACAATAATAAAGAGAGAGAAAAAAACCTGAACTAATATTGATTAAATATGAAAGTGAACAAGGTTTACTTTAACATAACAATAACGTATTATACATGTGTATCAGTACACTACAAATTCAAAGGGGGGATAAAAAAGAAGTACGGTCGAAATTTAAGCTATAGGGCTTATAAGTTCTTCTTTAAATATTATATATGTGTATGAGAGTATTCGTACTACTAGTATTACTTGAAACAATGAAACAATTTTTTTGAAACAATTTGCAGTTCTGCATGGGTTGAAATCTATTTTTAAAATCACTGGGTTTTCTATGCAAAATATAACAATATGAAGCAAAGAAAATAAGTGAACTTACAATCATTCATATTTAGAGATGCACGTATAATGTAAAACTACATGTACATGTATATATATGTCGCATTAAACAAAAAAGATGCCGATCTTTTTTTTAATTAATCCCTATAAGGCAATTATACTTCGCTCTGTTCCGCAACTGTCAGAATCCAATACAGTGTAATCACTTTGGAAACCATGATTTTTATCATATAAATGCTTATAAGAGTACCGTTGGCAGCAATTAAGGTTCTTTTATGAGGAAATCATTAAATTATCAGCAAATAAATCGTTGAAAAGTGTTTCTATATTAAATTCCACATTAGAAAAAGAGTTGGCAAAAGTCCATCAAAGGATGCTTCAGAACAAGTTAAAAAGAACGATATAGTTTTATAAAACCATTTTCCTTGGAATTCTTAGGCCGACCTATTGCATTTAAAGCAACCTCAAAGTTAACCGTCTAATGATGTTGTAGTCAAAGTTTGATAACACTCCAAAAAGAAATTTTCAGGTTTTGTTTTTGCCATTTGTAGCTCTGCAATCACCTATTTCAATTATTAGTATAACTATGACCTTATCATATTTACAAGTTTGCAAATACGCTTAACAGCAGATCAAGAGTTATCCGACCAGTGCTTCTTATTATATGTGCGAGTTTTCACAGAACAAGAATTAATCTGATCAGTGCTTTTAGAGAAGAAGACCATTACTGATCACCGGAATCATCAATGTCATGCTAGTATCTTGCCCTCCAAGTGAGCCAGGATACTTCAAGGACATTAAACTTGAGGAAGACTTTAAGAAAAGTAAAAAGATTCAAGTAATAATTTACATGTTATTGTTATTAATGACTGATTTGGCAGTTGGTACGAGCGCCAGTAAATACCAATATATTTCTTCTACGTGATAAACGCAGTCAGGGCTTCTTTGCATGCATATTTTGACCCCTTTTTGGTGATTTGCGTAAATTGTAATTGCCCTTTGCAATATGTATTTTTTTTTGTTCGCTTCACAATATTTTACTTTTAAAAACATATTCAAAATGTTCATAAAAATGAGCATGAATCTGGAGGCAATTTACGAAATATGCCGAAATATGCCGTAAATTAACGAGCATATATTAGTATATAATAGCTCCCATGCCTTATTTGAATTTTATATGAGATGCCATGTGAGCCATCATAAAACTTTTGTAAGGGAATCTTTTTGTTACAGACGTCACAAGCGAACGGCTTATGATTAGTGTGGACGGCTCTCAAATGTATATTTTTGTTTCCTTTATTTGAAAAATATCTTTCCGCAAACGTCACACTGGAGGTCTGACTTCATCGTGTTTGTTGACATCTGAAAATAGTGTGCAAAAGATCAGTAAATTTAAACACAATGTATGTGAAATATATTTATTTAATTTATTTTGCTAAACTACACTTTTACAGAAACAAATATTAGGTAAATGCATGCATATAATGAAATACTTGGTAATATGAAAATCTATTACACCTTTTACAAACATTGTACAACAAAATGGATAAGGGTGGTATACAATGTACATGTAAAGTTGAAAGGAATGTGTGAGATAATTCGCCCGTGATTAGTAAAATGCAAGCATGGTTTCAAATTGGTATCTTACTGTTATTTTGTCATTTTCCGTGATCAAGTAAGCCAAACGCAACATCTCGGCGTTTCCATCAAACTTCGGATAATTACTTTTGATAATCGACAAGGTGTTCCAAATGCAAATCATTAGGAGCTATCGCAAACTCTTAACAGTGAATTTGATTGGCGCTGATTTTTACACCTATGCGACAGAAGCAAATTTGCAAATTGAAGATTTTATGATATAAACATGTACATCTATACAATGAAACAGAAAATAATGTGAAACTATGCTTCATGGCGTAGTGTAAGGGGAAGGAACTGCAGACTACATGAGTATTTCCTACTGTCTTTCGTGGAACATTTGCCACTGTTTGTGTAATAAACAAAATCTCATAGCAGTGCCTTACAAGCAAATAAGATGATGTTCACGTAATGGGAAGTACCTCACCATTCAAAGGATGTTATGTGTTAGGTTGATGGTAAACGAGACATCTTAAAAGGAAACAAAAACATACAGTGTACTTTGGAAGAAAGAAAGCAGCAGGCAATTAAAGTTCGATGTTTTAGGGCTTATTGGCGTCAACGTTGACGTCACAGTGCCGTGACAGCTTCCATTTACATTCAATATCCAGATAACATCACTTCAAACTTAGGCAATTGTATCACTTAGAACTTTGATAATTATGTCACTTTGAACATTGAAGTAAAGTTACTTAGAACTTTAGAATTGATGTCAACTTTAGTATTAATGTCACTTAGAACTTTGGAATGATGTCACTAAGAACTTTAGTAATAATAACACTTTGAACTTTGCAATAAAGCAACTTTGAAATGATGTCCCTAAGAACTTCGATAATAAATGTTACTTTGAACTTGCAATAAAGTAACTTAGAACTTTGAAATGATGTCCCTTAGACTTCAACTGGTGATGATGTCACTCAGAACTTTAGCAATGATATCACTTAGAACTTTAGCAATGATATCACTTAGAACTTTAACAATGATATCACTTAGAACTTTAGCAATGATATCACTTAGAACTTTAGCAATGATATCACTTAGAACTTTAGTAATGATATCACTTAGTACTTTAGCAATGATACTTAGAACAGCAATGATATCACTTAGTACTTTAGCAATGATATCACTTAGAACTTTAGCAATGACGCCACTCTGCATTGATCTCTCTCAGAAACTTTAATGTCATTTATTTATATCATTACTAAATATATATAGCAATAATGTCTCGTAGACCTTTAGTAATGATGTCACTTACAAATTTGGCAATCAATGTCACTTATAACTTTGATAATGATGCCATTGGGATCTTTTAGCTATAATCTCTCATAGAACTTTGGCAATAATGACAGTTGGAATTTTGGCAATAATGTCACTTGAGTCTTTAGCAATGATCATTCTTAGAACTTTGGCAATAATAATGTCACTTGGAACTTGAGTATCGATGTTACTTAGAACTTTAGCAATGATGTCATTCAAAACTTTGGCAATAATGTCACTTTGAACTTTATTAATGACGTCACATACAACTTTAGCAATCATGTCATTCAAAACTTTGGCAATGTTGTCATTCAGAACGTCGGTAAGTGCATATTCAAATGAGTGGTCATGTGAGATTTGAGGTAACTCTTATATGGAAAGCCTTTGTTACACACTTTACAAATATGAGGCTTCTCTCCGGTGTGGATTTTCATATGTATACTCCGATTGCTTTTTGTTGTAAGGACCTTCCCACAGACTTGACAAGGGAAACCGGTTTCACACGTACCTGTTGGATCTGAAATTATAATCATAATGTGTACATTAGAACATGGGATAAAACATTGAAATCCTAATTATCTAAGTTTATCCATAAAATGTATATATGACTTATATGATACAGTATTTCTAAAATTTCAGGGTGGATGATCATGTGATATTTGTTTACGGTAATATTGGGCCACCGCAACTGATATATCCCTACTCTAACCTTTGTATAACAATAGATTTAATAACCACAAACATTGACATGTGCTCTTTTGTTAAAAGAGAGGTTGTTATAATCTGAGAATTAGAGAGGTCAGGGATCTATGCACTGG
This sequence comes from Ruditapes philippinarum, assembly GCF_026571515.1. Classification (NCBI taxonomy): domain Eukaryota; kingdom Metazoa; phylum Mollusca; class Bivalvia; order Venerida; family Veneridae; genus Ruditapes; species Ruditapes philippinarum. The sequence goes on along the minus strand of NW_026852348.1, from coordinate 141,989 downwards.
CCGCTACTCGTAAATTTTCCGTTATAATGTTTGAATAATAATATAATTATACCATGTTCAAGGCAAATATTTACCGATTCCAACAATACATATATTTCAATGTAACACGTACCTGTACTTTTACCGATATGCTTGCAGAAATGTGTGACACAATGTTACCACATATTTTTTTATCATAATATTGCCGCATATAAAAAATTCTGCAAGCAAAACGGGAAAAGTAAAAGGGTTGCAATGAATAGTTATTTGCACCATAAGAATCGGCCAGTATTTACTTAGATAGAACATGATGTGAACTATTGAAAAATAGGAGAGATGTAACATAAAAATAGCAAAATAACAAACATAACCAAAAAAAAAGAGTAATGGATGCCCCATTAGCGGTGATCAAAAGTTACCGGAAGCAAATTACTCACCCGGATATTCATAGAATGGTTACAAACATGGTTTTTCAAGTGAAAATAAATAAAACACTTCTTTAAACTTTTTTATTGCCACAATTTAACTCCTAGACTTTAAAACATAGATACTGTATACATGAAGTCCTGAATTTAAAAATAAATACATAAAATAACATCAAAATTTCACCTTTGAACATCAAAATAACTCATATATACATGTAAGTTGTCAGTTGTTACTCCTTGTCGTTTGAAATTCACCTCCATGTAAACTTGAAATTATATTATTTAATAATTAAGATAACTGATTTATATAGAAACAAAGCATGATGAAAATTGATTGAGCAGGTGTGATCAAGAGATTAAGTTTTTAACCAGAACATTTAGCGCAAAAATCTCTATATGAATTTCCTTTACAGTATTATGAAGTTTTCCTTAAAAAAATACACTCTTTAAGACATAATCTATTATTATTGCAATAGTCACGCCATTCGTCCAATTCCATTTTCTGTTTACAGAAAGAAAGGTTAGGTTACTGTCACATTTTGAGAATGGTATTGTATCGTCATCGCGGAAAAATGGTCCAAATCTCGTATAAAAGTTGTTATTGCAAACGAACGGCACGCAGCTTGTATCTACCGAGGAATGTAACATTTCACACTTATTCTACATCTTATAATGGCAAGCCATGTGAGATCTAAGGTAACTTTTGAAAGAAAACCCCTTGTTACAAACGGGGCACTTGTGTGGCTTCTCTCCAGTGTGAATCTTCATATGTATTCCACGATTGCCTTTAGTAGTGAGCACTTTACCACATACTTCACATGGAAAACCATTCTCTGTAAAAAGAAAATGTTTCATATTTTTATACTTGTACTTTCACTATGGCATTGGTTTTATTCTAACTATTAAAGAACTACCATGATAAACCCTTTATTAAGACCACAAACGAAATTGAACCAAAGTGGTAAGAGTGAGCGGGGCGGTCTTAATTCCAAAGTAGTTTTACGTAGGGGGTCGACTGTTTAATAAAAATTACTAAAACATATTATATTGGGTACTAATTTTTGTATAGCAGAACTTCTGCTTAAAACGAGTTATTCGGAGACTTAGTATCCCTACACCAATCATTTGACTATGTCATATTAATCTAACAAAGGTTACAAATAATCCACATGAATATACTAGTATATATCTAGTGTAAAAATATGCAATATAGCCCATATTCCCTTAGTAACGTGGTTTAATTATGGTTAAAAAAATAAAATAATAATAATAGTGCATTCACAATTTTCATACATCAAGTAAATTGTAAAAAAAAATCAAGGAGCTTTGTAATAAAGACTCTGTTGAACGGTGAATAGTTTTTACACTTCTCGATCAATTAATGATTTTTTTTTTTAAATTTTAACAGTGTTTGCTCATTCATAGTAAAATAACTTAAATATTCTTTAGGATACGGCCTGATATTCAACAATTTTCTGTAGCAGCATCATCCTTATGCATGAACAGTGCATTCAAAGAAAGTTACATAACAACCCGAGCATATATAATATATGAAATGCAAAGAAACTATTGAGGATTAAAAAGTTGGGTTTTCTGGTGTGTTTTATTATTATTATTTTTTTTATTATTTTTTTTGTTGTTATTTTTTCATTCAAAATTAAAGATTTTTTCAATGATGTATAGGCTCGTTTTATTCTTTCTTTGCACATATTGTAGGTCACTGGAATATACTAATATATCTATTGTACTTCAATAACAGGACAAACTCAACACGCATTTTTTTATTCATAGAATCATGCATATTGTGATGAAAATATTGAACAAGTTTACAATAACAAAATTATATGAGTTACACTACATAATTATATATAAATATTGCGAAATTTCTTTAAAACAAAAACGCCGAAGCAAAGAGTAAAAACATCAATGGCCAAATTGCAAAACAACAAAAAAAATCTTCCTCAAAGCACAACATAATGTACAACATGCCCCCAGGATGGGGTCAATGACTACAAGACCAGTATTTGTAACCAAGAATACCCATCCATACATTTATACAACCACTGACATTTATCATCGTCAATCCATGATGAATTATTTAAATAATGGAATAAAGAGAACCATATTAAGCAACAACAAAAAAAAAATAATCAAAGTTCCACCGTTATACATTTTAAAAATATACAAAATAAAATGATAAAATATTAAATAATGCAAAAACTGGAGGATAAAAACGTAACACATAAAAGCAATTACAACACGACATGATACTTCTGGAATATGAACAAGACATTGATAAGAAAAACAAATGACATGATAAAAATACGAATATCTCCGGAAATTAGCAGGGTGTTCGTTGGTCTGGATTATCTGCCCCTAACTGCTAACAAAGATGGTCAGGCATGCCCCAAAATGACAGCCTGTTTAATTTAATGGCGGAAATATTAAATATATGGATCATCTTGAAAACAAATGTTTTAACAGTACACAACGTTTTTACAGTATTGTTTCATCTGCATTAAGTATCGATATAACTCGTTAAAGTATCGATACAACTCCGTAAAGTATCGATAATGTACATCCTCTGGCATATTTATATAGAGGTCAATTTCCTTACATTTAAATTGCTATGTTCACATCTATTTCAATGTCAAGGTGATATTTATCACATGTTCACATTCATGTGCGTCACCATATGACCATTTAAGTTTCCTTTATGCATGAATGACTTATTGCAGATGTTACATTTGAACGGCTTCTCTCCAGTATGAACCCTCATATGTAACGTTCGGTTCCATTTAGTGGACAATACCTTCCCGCAAACATTGCACTGAAATCCCGGCATAGACCGACTCGTCCCTGAAATGATACATGTATAAAAATGTTAATATGCTTACAAGTTTATATAACAAATGGCCTTTAAGAACTAGCAAATATTTGGAAATCATTCTTAATATACACATACATGTATTTACTGAAGTAACGATCAAAGTTACGGGTTTCATGGAATATAATTAGACAGCATCTGATATTTATCAACCAATCGAAATCAAGTATATTGCCAGAAGCAGCATATGGGTCACTTTAGCGCAACTCACTGCGCATGCGCGCGGCTATTTTTGAATAAAATTTGAATGGCTTTACGCCATCTATTGTTGGTTTGGTTTTATAGTATATACATAGATACCTAATCAATTTGTGTAATAAGTAATAAGTTTTTATAATTCATGAACGATTAATGATTTTTTTTTTTGGATTTTTTTTAAAGGTGTTTGCTCATCTATAGCAAAATAACTTGAATATTCTTTAGGAAACATTTTGTAATACTGCCTATGGCTTTTAATATTTAGCTGACTTAACATTAGTTAAAGTGACACTATGCTCATATTTTCATAGTCAAGTTGAGCTGAATTGACTCTTTATTTCAAACGATTGACTGTTAAAATAATGTTTGACAGTTTATTTTTGGAACAAAATTTTAAGGACGAAATTTAAAACCTGCCTTAAATATAAAAAAGTCTGCCCCACTCTTTAATTTAAACTGAACGTTTCATGTAAGTTCTAATTGTTATTTACAGAAATTCCGTATCGATTCGGGGGTTCTTTATTGTTGCTATGAAATAAATAATTAAATTAAAAAGTAAATATGGCAATACAAAATTTTTATTTTGACTCTCACCTGTTCACTCACTGTATACCCTTGAATGGACGAAATGTCACTTTAAGTTAAAGTAAACAAAAGTTTTGAACAACTGGGCCTTTGTCTGTAGCCGCATCGTCCGCATGATTGGACAACCCGAACATATATAATAAATGAAAAGCTAACACTACAGTATAGTGATGGTTAAAGTTGCTTTTATTTTGGTATTTTTTGTTTTTATCTAAATTTAAGATTTCAACAATGATGTATACAGGCTCATTTTGAATTGATATTGTAGGTCATTGGATTATACTAACATATATTTTATATTTATACAAGAGGACAAACTCAACACGCCATTTTTTTATTTCATTTATAGAATCGTGCATCTAGTGACGAAAATATTGAAAAGAATAGTTGACAATGAAAGAATTATGAATTACAGTACATGTTTATAACATTGAGAATTTTCTTGACAACAAAAACATCCACGCACGGAATAAATATACCAATTTTCAAGATGCAGAAAACAAGTTCATGTTCCCTAGAGCACAACGTTAACATTCCCACAGGATGGGGTCAATACACTGGCCTACAGACTACAAGATCAGTAGCTGAAACCAGGAACATCCATCCATTTACATACCCACACATCCATCTGATCATCAACCCATGAATAATAATATAAGAAATAGAATAAAGAGAAACATAATTAAGCAAAAACAACAACAACAAATAACTGTCAAACATTTGAAAATATAACAAGATATAATGATTAGATACTGAAAAAAAAGTCACATATAAAAGCAATTACAAAACGGCATGATATAACTGAGATATGAACACAACATTATTAGAAAAACATATGACATGAAAAAATACGAATGTCTCCGGAATTAAGTTATCAGGATATTCGTTGGTCGGCATTACCTGCCCCTAACTACTGACACAGAGTGTCAGGGTCAGACACGCGCCAAAATGTCAGCAGTCTATACTATAGTCGGCTGTTCAAGTAACGGGAAAATGTTAAATATATGGATCATCTTGAAAACAAATGTTTAACGGTAAACACTGGGAACCAGAATCTTTTTAAAGTATTGAACATCTGCTTAAAGTATTGATACAGCTCCTTAAAGTATTGATATAATTCCTTAAAGTATCGATACACATTAAAGTGTCGATTCAACTCCGTAAAGTATCAATAATGTACATCCTCTGGCATACTTATATACGGGTCACTTTCGTTACATTTAAATTGCTATGTTCACATCTATTTCAATGTCAAGGTGATATTTATCACATGTTCACATTCATGTGCGTCACCATATGACCATTTAAGTTTCCTCTATGTATGAATGACTTATTGCAGATGTTACACGTGAACGGCTTCTCTCCAGTATGAACTCTCATATGTAACGTTCGGTTCCATTTAGTGGACAATACCTTCCCGCAAACATTGCACTGAAATCCCGGCGTAGACCGACTCGTCCCTGCAATGATATATAAATTAAAATGTTAATATGCTTACAAGTTTATATAACAAATGACCTTTAAGAACTAGCAAATATTTGAAAACCATTCTTATAATATACACATACATGTATTTACTGAGTAACGATCAAAGTACTGACAGTATTGAATAAGGGCAGTTTGATCTGATATATTTAGACAGTATCTGATATTTATCAACCAATCAAAATCAAGCATATTGCCAGTAGCAGCATATGGGTCACTTTAGCGCCACTCACTGCGCATGCGCGCGGCTATTTTGGAATAAAGTTTGAATGACATTATTATTATATTATTTACGCAACCTATTGTTGGTTTAGTTTTATAGTATATACATAGATACCTAATCAAGTAGTGTAATAAGTTTTTACAATTCATGAACGATTAATGATTTTTTTTTTCGATTTTTTAAAAGTGTTTGCTAATCTATAGCAAAATAACTTTTAAATTCTTTCGGAAACATTTTGTAATATTGCCTATGGATTCTTATATTTAGCTGACGAACATGTTAAAATTTAACATTAGTTAAAGTAACACTATGCTCATATTTTCATAGTCAAGTTGAGCTGAATTGACTCTTTATTTCAAACGATTGACTGTTAAAATAATGTTTGACAAACAGTTTATTTTTGGAACAAAATTTTAAGGATAAAAATTAAAACCTGCCTTAAATATAAAAAAGTCTGCCCCACTCTTTAATATAAACTAAACGTTTCATATTAGTTCTAATTGTTATTAACAGAAATTCCGTTTTGATCCGGGGGTTATTTATTGTTTATATGAAATAGATTATTAAATTAAAAAGAAATTATGGCAGTACAAAAATTTATGTTCACTTGAATGGACATAATGTCACTTTAAGTTAAAGTAAACAAAAGTTTTGAACAACTTGGCCTTGGTTTGTAGCCACATCGTCCGCATTATTGGACAACCCGAACATATATGATACATGGAAAGCTAACACTACATTGAGGATTAAAATGTTTTTGTTTGTTTGTTCTTTTTATGTCAATTTAAGATTTCAACAATGATGTGTACAGGCTTATTTTGTCTATAGTTTGCAGATAAAGGGAATTGATATTGTAGGTCATTGGATTATACTAACATATATTTTATATTTATACAAGAGGACAAAAACACAACACGCCATATTTTATTTTATTTATAAAATCGTGCATCTAGTGACGAAAATATTGACAATGAAAGAATTATGAATTACATTACATGTTTATAAAATTGAGAATTTTCTTGACAACAAAAACATCCACGCAAGGAATAAACATACCAATTTTCAAGATGCAGAAAACAAGTTCATGTTCCCTAGAGCACAACATTGCCACGGGATGGGGTCAATACACTGGCTCACATATTACAAGATCAGTAGCTGAAACCAGGAACATCCATCCATTTACATACCCACACATCCATCTGATCATCAACCCATGAATAATAATATAAGAAATAGAATAAAGAGAAACATAATTAAGCAAAAACAACAACAACAACAAATAATAATCAAACTTCCACTGTCAAACATTTGAAAATATAACAAGATATAATGATTAGATACTGAATAATGCAAAAACTGGATAGAAAAAAAGTCACAAATAAAAGCAATTACAAAACGGCATGATATAACTGAGATATGAACACAGCATTATTAGAAAAACAAATGACATGAAAAAATACGAATGTCTCCGGAATTAAGTTATCAGGATATTCGTTGGTCGGCATTACCTGCCCCTAACTGCTGACACAGAGTGTCAGGGTCAGACACGCGCCAAAATGTCAGCAGTCTATACTATAGTCGGCTGTTCAAGTAACGGGAAAATGTTAAATATATGGATCATCTTGAAAACAAATGTTATCAGTAAACACTGGGAACCAGAATCTTTTTAAAGTATTGAACATCTGCTTAAAGTATTGATACAGCTCCTTAAAGTATTGATATAATTCCTTAAAGTATCGATACACATTAAAGTATTGATTCAACTCCGTAAAGTATCAATAATGTATATCCTCTGGCATTATTATATACGGGTCACTTTCGTTACATTTAAATTGCTAAATTCCCATCTGTTTCAATGTCAAGGTGATATTTATCACATGTTCACATTCATGTGCGTCACCATATGACCATTTAAGTTTCCTCTATGTATGAATGACTTATTGCAGATGTTACACGTGAACGGCTTCTCTCCAGTATGAACTCTCATATGTAACGTTCGGTTCCCTTTAGTGGACAATACCTTCCCGCAAACATTGCACTGAAATCCCGGCATAGACCGACTCGTCCCTGCAATGATATATAAATTAAAATGTTAATATGCTTACAAGTTTATATAACAAATGACCTTTAACAACTAGCAAATATTTGAAAACCATTCTTAATATACACATACACTGTACATGTATTTACTGAGTAACGATCAAAGTACTGACAGTATTGAATAAGGGCAGTTTGATCTGATATATTTAGACAGTATCTGATATTTATCAACCAATCAAAATCAAGCATATTGCCAGTAGCAGCATATGGGTCACTTTAGCGCCACTCACTGCGCATGCGCGCGGCTATTTTGGAATAAAGTTTGAATGACATTATTATTATATTATTTACGCAACCTATTGTTGGTTTGGTTTTATAGTATGTACATAGATACCTAATCAAGTAGTGTAATAAGTTTTTACAATTCATGAACGATTAATGATTTTTTTTCTATTTTTTAAAGGTGTTTGCTCATCTATAGCAAAATAACTTTTAAATTCTTTCGGAAACATTTTGTAATAATGCCTATAGATTCTTATATTTAGCTGACGAACATGTTAAAATTTAACATTAGTTAAAGTGACACTATGCTCATATTTTCATAGTCAAGTTGAGCTGAATTGACTCTTTATTTCAAACGATTGACTGTTAAAATAATGTTTGACAAACAGTTTATTTTTGGAACAAAATTTTAAGGATAAAATTTAAAACCTGCCTTAAATATAAAAAAGTCTGCCCCACTCTTTAATATAAACTAAACGTTTCATATAAGTTCTAATTGTTATTAACAGAAATTCCGTTTTGATCCGGGGGTTATTTATTGAAATAGATTATTAAATAAAAAAGTAATTATGGCAGTACAAAAATTCATGTTCACTTGAATGGACATAATGTCACTTTAAGTTAAAGTAAACAAAAGTTTTGAACAACTTGGCCTTTGTTTGTAGCCACATCGTCCGCATGATTGGACAACCCGAACATATATGATACATGGAAAGCTAACACTAAATTGAGGATTAAAATGGGGTTTTTTTTGTTTGTTCTTTTTATGTCAATTTAAGATTTCAACAATGATGTATACAGGCTTATTTTGTCTATAGTTTGCAGATAAAGGGAATTGATATTGTAGGTCATTGGATTATACTAACATATATTTTATATTTATACAAGAGGACAAACACAACACGCTATATTTTATTTTATTCATAAAATCGTGCATCTAGTGACGAAAATATTGATAATGAAAGAATTATGAATTACAGTACATGTTTATAACATTGAGAATTTTCTTGACAACAAAAACATCCACGCACGGAATAAACATACCAATTTTCAAGATGCAGAAAACAAGTTCATGTTCCCTAGAGCACAACATTGCCACGGGATGGGGTCAATACACTGGCTCACATATTACAAGATCAGTAGCTGAAACCAGGAACATCCATCCATTTACATACCCACACATCCATCTGATCATCAACCAATGAATAATAATATAAGAAATAGAATAAAGAGAAACATAATTAAGCAAAAACAACAACAACAAATAATAATCAAACTTCCACTGTCAAACATTTGAAAATATAACAAGATATAATGATAAGATACTGAATAATGCAAAAACTGGATAGAAAAAAAAGTCACACATAAAAGCAATTACAAAACGGCATGATATAACTGAGATATGAACACAGCATTATTAGAAAAACAAATGACATGGAAAAATACGAATGTCTCCGGAATTAAGTTATCAGGATATTCGTTGGTCGGCATTTCCTGCCCCTAACTACTGACACAGAGTGTCAGGGTCAGACACGCGCCAAAATGTCAGCAGTCTATACTATAGTCGGCTGTTCAAGTAACGGGAAAATGTTAAATATATGGATCATCTTGAAAACAAATGTTATCAGTAAACACTGGGAACCAGAATCTTTTTAAAGTATTGAACATCTGCTTAAAGTATTGATACAGCTCCTTAAAGTATTGATATAATTCCTTAAAGTATCGATACACATTAAAGTATTGATTCAACTCCGTAAAGTATCAATAATGTACATCCTCTGGCATACTTACATACGGGTCACTTTCGTTACATTTAAATTGCTAAATTCCCATCTGTTTCAATGTCAAGGTGATATTTATCACATGTTCACATTCATGTGCGTCACCATATGACCATTTAAGTTTCCTCTATGCATGAATGATTTATTACAGATGTTACATTTGAACGGCTTCTCTCCAGTATGAACTCTCATATGTAACGTTCGGTTCCCTTTAGTTGACAATACCTTCCCGCAAACATTGCACTGAAATCCCGGCATAGACCGACTCGTCCCTGCAATGATATATAAATTAAAATGTTAATGCCCTTACTAGTATATATTAAAAATGAAGCTTTACAACTGCCAAATATTTAAAAGCATTCTTAATTTACACACATGCATGTATGTTTACAAAAGTAATGATCAAAGTACTGTTAATATATATAATAAGGGCACGAGTATGATGGGATAATATTATATTTGGACAGCATCTGATATAAATCAACCAATCGCAATCAAATATATTGCCAATTGTTGAACCGCTTGATGAAGAGGACATTTTTGGACATAAAATACACTGGTGTTAAGTATGGTATTATAATTTAAGACGATGAAATATCACGAAAACGGCATATAAAAGAGTAGACAAAAAATTCATATTAAAACAAGTCATAAGAAGACGATATCTAAACAAATGTCGTCAATATTAGACATATTATATCCATCAACAGTACATGTAGTTCATAATCAAGTCTAATACAAAGTGTCGGTATTTTATTCTGTCTTCACATAGAAGTAAGATCAAAATAATTTCATATTACAGTTGAGTCCAGTCACCATCATTTTGTTCTTTACAGTTTATACAAAAGAAAACATAACTCCACATTTATATAAAGTCTTACGTATAATATATCCATCATTCCAATGAGGATACGATTTACAATATAAAACTTGACTTCGTCTGAAAATCGGTGAGAAGTTACTCTATTACAACAAGCAATTATCATAGTATTGCAAGCAATCCATAAGTCCCCTACCGGTAAGAGCCCAAGCAACATTCTGAAGGGCCATTGGCCATTCACTTAGGTTCCTATTTTAAGTAAATTTGTTGAAAAAGTTCTTTAAAAGTGATCACAGGAAACAGTTTTTATGTACAGACAGACGGACTGAAGGACACTCTAAAGTTATTTTTTAAACATCCCTGTTATCAAAATATAACATTTTTAAAATCCTATCATGATTGAAGAAGTTGATGTAAAAATTACCAATTTCTCAAAAAAAGTCTAAGTTCAAAAGGGGCATAATTCTGGAAATAGTCTTGCTAGAGTATTGAACACTCACAAATGTTGAGTGACAATAAGAAACATTTATATGAAGTTTGAAGTAGATACATTCAGAAAAAGAAGTTATTAAAAAAAACAATGTTTTTTTCATGAAAAGTTTAAGTTCAAGGGAGGTAATTCTGATAAATTTTGTGCTAGAGTTGTAAACCTTGTCACATATGATGTGGTTGATGACAAGCAACTTATATTTAAAGTTTGAAGAAAATACCTTAAGAAATAAAGAACTTATAGTGAAAAAACTTAAAAACTAGAATCAGAAATCTTGAAATTCAGTCTATTTGTTGCCATAGCAACCAGAATTTTCAACATAGGAAGATAAAAAAGGATGTGCATAATTTCCATACTGCCATCTACCCATATGTCAAAGTTTCATAAACATATTTTCAGTACTTTTTGTGTTATCACTGGATCCAGGTTATGTGTAAAATTTGCCATATTTTCAGTTTATTTGTTGCCATAGCAACCAGAATTTTCAACATAGGAAGAAAAGAAAAAAGACGTGCATAATCTACATACTGCCATCTATCCATATATCAAGTTTCATAAAAATATTTTCAGTACTTTTTGCATTATCGCGGGATCCAGGTTATGTGTAAAATTTGCCATATTTTCAGTCTATTTGTTGCCATAGCAACCAGAATTTTCAACATAGGAAGAAAAGAAAAAGACGTGCATAATCTCCATACTGCCATCTATCCATATATCAAGTTTCATTAAAATATTTTCAGTACTTTTTGCGTTATCGCGGGATCCAGTTTTGTGGACGGACGGACTGACGGACGGACAGACGGACGGACTGACGGACGGACAGACGGACGGAGGGTAAACCTAAAGTCCCCTCCGGTAAACCGGTAGGGGACTAAAAACATTGCGACCGGGTCTTCATTTACTTAAACAATTGACTATCCGAATAATAAAATAAAAGAAACATGGGCATTTTGGGAGCTTCGGTACACCTCGCAGATTAGCAGTAATATTTGTACTTATCTGAAGTTTTTTTTGACGGAAAAAGTCGAAAAGTTGCAATTTGATGTGGTTCTTTATTTCGTAAAGAACTTGGTAACAAAAGTCAGTAATACAAACTGAATGCTTACAAGGTAATTTCTTTTCAGTCGGTAATTTCTTTCTTTTTCAAAATTATTATCATGATGATATAACTTGTCTTACTGTCTTAACTTTTGCGTCTTTTTTATACTTAAAATATATTATAAATAATATTTCCTGTATAATTTGCTGTACGGGAAATTTTCTTCTGAAAAACTTAAGTGCCAATTTTTGTAAACCTGTACCCGTTTCAAACAAAATAGTGGTACCCTTAATGTCTAAATATTATAAAACTATGTCGTAAATATAAATATGAAAATATTTCCTAGTTTACTAAACAACATACTTTTTATTTCACGATATCAATGCACACAATATATACATGTAAAAATACTGTATTGCACAACGACTACAGATATCAGTCACAGTTTGATAGTTATTTTGAGAAGTTTATGCACAAGTTAACTGAAATAAACGAACTAGTATACTTATTTTTATAATTAAATAATCTATTATAACCAATTATCAAGTAAGTCGTTATTTGTTGCAGACGACATTACATCCAGGAGTAAAATTTATTTTCTTTACTGGCTTATTCTGAGTTAATAAATACCTGATTTTTAATGGCATAGTACCAGATTAGCACAATACAATACTAGCATAGCACCAGACTGTAATCGAATTTCAGGTTAGCATAATACCAGACAAGCTTAGTACTTAGTCTAGCATAGTACAGCATAGCACCAGACTATCATAGAATTTCAGGTTAGCATAGTTCCAGTCTAATAAGTCTACCAAAGAATTCTAATACTAGCATTTTACCAGAAAGGTGTAGTCGTAGTACAAAATTAAACAGCGTAAATATAAAATTTTGCCAGTGATTTTACAATATTATACATGTACGTAAGTGAATTGAAAATAGAATTATAATAATTCGCCAGTGGCATTTCAATAAAATAAAATAGTGGTTTAAGAATAGAATTCGACAATGGCGTCAACATTAAATTTGCCCGTGGCACAACAATAGAATCAGCTATAGGTATTAACAATAGAAATGACGTTAAAATAATGTTCGTGTGGTGACATTATAATAAAATTCGTCTGTGGCTAAGGTATGAAAATCGACATTTGCGTAATAAATAATTCGCCAGTGTCATTGAATTAGAATACACCAATAAATAGATGACCGTTGATTCAAAATGAGCTACCATCACTAGTTAATGTGTAGAATGAGACATGATGCATGTATAATATATGAGCCGTGTCACGACAAAACCAACATAATGGGTTTGTGACCAGCATGGATCCAGACCAGCCTGCGCATCTGCACAGTCTGATCAGGATCCGTGCTGTTCGCTTACAAATCCTATAACAAGTAAAGAAACTGATAGCGAACAGCATGGATCCTGATCAGACTGCGCGGATGCGCAGACTGGTCTGGATCCATGCTGATCGCAAACCCATAATGTTGGTTTTGTCGTGACGCGGCTCATATGTAAAACTTGTATACTAAATAGGACATATGTCCATAAAATCACAACGGTTTTCACAAAGACAACATTTTTTATGCCGATCATTTAACAATTTCACAAAACGTTACAGTGCTCTCGGGGGATAAAACATATTCTTATCCAATATAACTTTTCACATGTTGAATTTTCTCATGTGCTTCACCATATGACCATTTAAGTTTCCTTTATGCATGAATGATTTATGGCATATGTTACACGTGAACGGCTTCTCTCCAGTATGAACTCTCATATGTAGATTTCGGTTACTTTTACTCGACAAATATTTTCCACACACTTCGCACTGGTATCCTGGCGCAGTTTCTGCCTTATCTGAAGAAGACAAAAAGAAATAATAAATCAGCGTCTCAGGTTATTTACGAACAACATTTCTCGTGAAATATCTATAAAGATGTCTAACACACACAAAATATTCATTGAAACAAATCATGCAAAAGCCTGTAACATCACACTCATTAGATTTCTTATGGCTAGGTTTAACTGTAATTGTCCTACGGCAACTTTTTATTTTAATAATAGGTGTCTGGCAGATGCCCTCAGGTGCTCCTCCGTGCATTATTTTAGGTTTTCAGGGCAACTGAGATGATGGACCGACCTTCCGTAGTCTACAGAATTTGCTGATTTGGAACAGTCTATGTCAATTTCAAGGGGTTTCATTTACAAAATACAAACATGTGTGCTACTTACAGTATAGAATATGGACAGACTGCAAAGGATGTGTACTTTTGTACTCTATTGACCTTTTCGAAAACCTAGCTAAACACCGTTTTCCGGTACGTTACCGTTTTAGCTCTGGGGAATTACACCAAATGAAGTACATAACACAGTTACGTGATATTTCTATTTTTCTATCATTATTTAACCGTTTAAGGTGAAAAAAATTGATGTTTTTGAAAATTATCACTTCCGGTTCCGGTAGGTTTAAGGTACAGTAACAACTTAACAAGACAATTGCAAGCAAATGAAATTAATCTTTTCAACAACATCTCATGATATGTTTTTTCAGGAAAAGAAGTATACATGTATTTTAATTCTTCACATGAACAGAGATACCCTTAAAATGTCAGGAAAGGGTCTTTTCGAGCAATTATATGCTGTTGTATTTTTTTTTCGAAAAAAGAGAGTATATTTTCAGTCACCATACGATCCGACACCAAGCAATAACTTGCGTCCAAAATACGTCAAATATATCTCAAAATATACGCAAGACCATGATACTAAGAGAGAAAAGGTGACCAGTAAATTTTCGTCAAGTCCGGGCAGGGTCTGGTTTTCAGAGAACTTTTCTTTTTTTACAGTAAATCGTTTTTAAGGAGTCAGAAAAGCGGCATAGATATATTGATAAATTTTATTGAGCATTTCACTGAGTCATACTTTTTCCTCAATACGATCAAATTAAATGATTAAGCTAGACTTACCTGTAAGGTGAAGGTTAATCATGATTTCATCCACATAAAACTCACTAAGGGCTCACACAGAGAGAAGACGCAGCTATCAGCAGCCAGTGGTCATATTTTAGAGTAAGTAATGCCGAATAATATCGCAAAAATATCAGTTTAAACGGGAGGTAGCGGGTTGGGTGTGTGAGCCTTAGTGAGTTTTATGTGGATGAAATCATGATTAACCTTTCACCTTACAGGTAAGTCTAGCTTAATCATTTAATTTCATCCTACATATAAACTCACTAATGGGCCCACAGAGATTTTAGAGTCCTTTTTGCGATTATTTTGGAAAGGACATTACGTGCCATCCAACGCCATAGTAAATATTTATCTTTCATGTTATTATGAAGAACAACGATTTTTTCAAGACATAAAGGTCTTTTTGTATTTCTGCCCCAATTCGGTAAAATCATTTTTACAGAATATAAATGCCATGCAAACTATATAGAAAGTAATTAAATATAGCTATAATTATTATTATCACTACAGTTTTTTTTTTGTTGTTTTTTTTTTTTTTTCCATTATTATACACTCTAATTAGCAATATCTATGATTAGCCTGCATAGATTTTTCCATTGGTATTTGATACTGGTTTATCATAATATTTAGCGAATGTCTTAGCATTGCTCCATCCCGCTGATTCAATTATCGTCTGTAACGGGACTCCACGCATGTGTGCGATTGAAGACGCAGCAGCGCGCTTGCTATGTGGTTTGAATGATTTATGCACCCCAGCTTTGTGCATAATTAGCTTAATCTTAATCCAGCGACAAATTGTTTGTTTTGAAACGGCCCCATGAGGCTTGACCGTTGATATCAGTAATTTATTGGTATTTCTGAGGTCTTTCGTTCTCTGTAAATACTCACTAATGACGCTGACAATACACAAGCGTTTATGTGATTTAAAACTGTCAAACAAAAAGGCTGTCTGATGCCGACCAGGTTTCGATGTTTTTAATAAAATGTGGAGTGTTTATTATCAATCTTTCGTCTGAAATATTAATGTCTTCCAAACAAATGAGATGGAGTGTTTTGACACCGCTGAGCTGACAACAATAAAAAACAACATGCTTAATTTTTCCAGCCAAAAATAATAATGTATCATTTTTCTGTTTTTGATAAAAAAATCTAAAACTGTTCGCACATCCCATATCTCTTTATATCTCGGAAATTGCGGCCTTGTGTTAAATACACCTTTCATGAACCGTGATATCAGGTTATTATTGCTGAAATCTACGTTTGAAGTTATCTTAACAAAACCCACAAATTGTGATCTGGCAATACCAATCGCACTGTAGGTTATCCCTTTTGAATATAGGTGAGACAAAAATACTATCACTGTTGCTACAAGGGGTTTAAAGGGATCGTGTTTCCCTTCACAGAAATGAAACCATTGTTTAAGATATGTTTGATACTGTTTCCTGGTTGTTCTCCGCCACGATTAATGATAATCTGCTGAGCTTCATTTGAAATCCCTCTATCTTCAAGCGCTTTCCTGATAAGGGAAAAGCGCCAGGCCTCATCTTTTTAATGGGTGTTTCTTTCCCGTCGATGGCACAACGTAAGGATGTCCTGGGGGTTGCTGAAGTAGAAGGCATGGTGCAACAATAAGTTGTATTAATGTCGGCCACCATGTCTGTGCAGGCCCTATTGGTGCTACTAAAACACAGTAGATCTGTTTGATCTATTTTCTACTTTTTGCAGGACCCTGCCTATTTACACTGAAAGGTGGAAAACAATAATAACAATTATCATGCCATGAGAATGAAAAGCGTCTATTGCAAAAGCATTCGGGTCAGGTTGTCTTGAAACATACGTCGGAAACGTGTTATTTAAGCGAGATGCAAATAAATCTATATTTAAGGACGGGAAAGACCGACAAATTGCTGTGAACATCTCAGGTGATATACTCCATTCTAAATCTTCATTTCCAGTACGACTCTGTCTGCCGTGCGGTTCAATGACCCCGATACATGATGTGCTGACAACAAAATGTTTCTTTGAATACACCAATGCCAGATATCGCGTGCAATTTTATTCAATGAATCTATTCTTCCCCCGTAATTATTTATGTATGATACACTCGTAGTGTTATCCATATAAAGTTTTATATAGATATTTCTGTTGTGTTTAAAAAGCGACAATAGCCCAACACGCTTTTAATTCTAACACATTGATATGTTGATTTTGTTCTTCCGCCGACCAAAAACCATTTGTTCGTCTATTTTCTGTTTTATCATACGCGCCCCACATATGTCCCGCAGAATCAGTAAACATAATGTTATTCGGGTCAGGCGATGTAATACTTTTGAAACATGAATGTATATGAGTAATCCACCATCGCAAATTTTCCAAAATATCTGGCGTGATTGTAAAAAAAAAACTATTAAAATTACCCTTATGGTTTTTCAGTTCCCTTTCCTTATATCTTTCTAAAGGTTTTATGTACAACGGAGCATGCATAACCTCCGGTGATGCTGCAACCAGTTTTCCAATAATCTTTTAATTTTTAAATTGTTATTCGCCGGCATGTTATTATGTTATTGCAAAGCTTTGTGATATCATCACATTTTTCCTTTGTTAATCTTATTGTATTGTTTTAGAGCACAGCACAAATCCCAAAAATACAATCTTTTTCGACGGAACCAGGACAGATTTACCCATTGAAATTGTAAATCCTAACTTGTCTAATAAATCAATTGTTTCGCTGATATTTCGAGCACAGGCGGATTATGACTGACCTTGCAAACATGCGTCGTCGATGTAAATTGAACTTAAATGACCCCGCGCTCTTAAATGAGAAAAAACTGGCTTCATCAGTTTAGTGAATATCATAGGGCTTTTTTGCAAATCCCATCACAAGCGCTGTAAATTGATATTTTACACCTTCGAAAAAGAAATGAAATACCGTCTGTCCCGTTCGTATATAGGTATAGTGTAAAAAGCATCAGAAATGTCGACTTGCCGAAATAACATTTTTTTCTCATTGCTGTGGTCACTGACCCCAAAGTTTCCATTTTAAAAATGTTATTTTGCTGACGCAGTTGCTATTGAAAGATTTTTAAATTCAAAATAATTCTAATTCGTCCGTCTGATTTTGGTCTTGTGAATATATTCGAAATGTATTCTCCGTCCAAGTTTTCGTCTGCAAGTTCTAGTATTCCTTGATTTAAAAAAACGTGTAATTTCAAACTGTATTGCTTGTTTTTCGTTTTCTTTAAAATTAAATGGTTTTGGAATTTTATACTGAAAAGGAGTTGCCGACAGCTGTACCCGATAACCGTCTACAGTTTCTAGTATCCATTTATCTTTGTCGTTATTTTTTCCACTCATTCAACGCCATTCTGGTCTCCCCCGCCCGAAAATTGAGTGAAGTATTTTATAATGGTAGAGGAATATTTCATATTATGATTACTTACTTCGGATATTAATTTTTCTTGTGCTCTTGATTGGAAAGAATTCTTTTTCTGCTGTTTTGTTCTGTAATTGTGATTTGACGTCGTCGCTGTAGATTGAAATTCATGTTGCCCTGTGAATTGAGTGCATGTTTCCGTTTGTGCTGAGGTACCAGGGTCGCCATGCCCTGGCGTTTCCCTAAAAAAGAACGCCTGGAAGTACATGTAAGTTGCTGCTTATTGTCCCTTAACTTTTTAAGTTTCTTCATCTACTTTATCGCCAAACAGATGAGTGGCAGATTGGTTTGCTGAACAAATTGGCCTTATAAAGCGGGAGAAGTTCTTTGTTTATCCTGTCACTTCTCATCTGAGAAGTAGTGACAAAAGCATTGGTTAACAGTTTGAAAGTATCCCCAATCAACTCTTTCATTTTTGGTCGTCCATCTGTTCTTAACTCATCCATGGTCTTAATACCGGTACCAAAGCAGACGAAAAAAATTTCTTGTGTCCTCTGCAACAGAAAATCCTGTGCTTTGACTTGAGATGGCAACTGTCGCCACAACTGCTCATTCACCAAAGGTAACTTGTAGAAATTCTACATTGTTAGGCCTCTTGTGTGTGTCCAAAAGTTCCTTTATTTTTTCTTCTTTCGGTTGTACCTGCAAAGCTTTAATGCTCAAAGTGGCTAGTTTGCACTTATCGCCGCTCCTGTTTCTGAGGCATCCTCGAAGAAATCCACCATGCAGAATTCATCATCATCATCATCATCATCTTTCCGTCGGTGACCCCAGATTCGGGTGAAAAATCTCCACGCTTTCGTTCATCTGAGCCTGAATCATCCTCTCGTACAAAAACGTTTTCGAAGTTTGATGTTTTCTTCGCAGGTAACTGCAGTTCTTTTCAAAGAATTAAATCGTCAGAACCTCATTTTCAGTCAGAAGAATCCGTTAAACCTTTTATTGCATTTTTGGATGTCTTCTAACTGACTAGAAGATCCTGCAATGTGTCCCGGAATTTTTCAAATATATTGGGAATATTGGACTGGTTGTTTCCGACCTCTTGATCGTCGGCCATGATCCTAAAAAAAAGGTTTTTTTAAACATTTTCTAGCAGCAGTCCATTTAAGCAATAAAATGAAGTAGAAACATATATAAACGATTAGAATTTAATCGCAGTCAGGCGTAAATAACGCCGTCAAATAAGATATCTACATAAATCATTAATTCGTCCCTCTGTGATATGCAAGACGCCCTGATTTTTTTTTATTTTTTTTGATTTTTTTTTTTTTAATTTTTTTTTTTTTTATATATTATTTATTTATTTATTTATTATTATTATTATTATTATTATTTATTATTATTATGTCATGTTGTATGAACACGCCCTATTGCAAACAAATATATAATTTTGTCTGTAATGTTCAGACCATTTTAGCTTTTCCATGGTGTTTGGGATAAGCATAATTACGAACAAATGTATCTTTTGTCTGTGGTGTTCAGACAGTTTTAGCTTTTCATGGGTGTTTGGATAAGCATAATTACGAACAAATGTATCTTTTGTCTGTGGTGTTCAGACAGTTTTAGCTTTTCCATGGTGTTTGGATAAGCATGATTTCATTACGAACAAATGAGTCTTTTGTCTGTGGTGTTCAGACAGTTTTAGCTTTTCCATGGTGTTTGGATAAGCATGATTTCATTACGAACAAATGAGTCTTTTGTCTGTGGTGTTCAGACAATTTTTTTTTTGGTATTTGGCAGCAGTGTTCAGACAAAATTTGCTAATAAATATTGTTGTTATAAAATGTATATCTACAAATGTATATATTGTCTTGTGGTGTTCAGACATCAAACATATACGAGGTTTTTTTTTTTTTTTTTTGTTTTTTTTTTTGTTGTTTTTTTACAAAAAGGTAAACGATTTTAAGTATAAACTTAAAATAAATATATACAAATAATTAAACATACCTCTTATCACACTTTTCTTAACTGCTTAATTAATATCCACAAATGAAACACTTGTTAGTCCTAAATAATTACACTATAATAATTTAAACTTGTGAAAAATACGACAGGCTTTACTTTAATTAAGAACAATTATACGTCTTGACCGTAGCTGCTAATGCCTCGTTATGACCACTGGCTGCTGATAGCTGCGTCTTCTCTCTGTGGGGCCCATTAGTGAGTTTATATGTAGGATGAAATATATTGGTCTACATCTTAGATAAAACATAGATCTTCTGCTTATCTCATATCAGAATAAACACTGAACAATGTCACTTAAACATTTTTTTATTTACAAATGTGTCTTCTTAGAAAAATACAAAAATCTTCTTTTTGTCAATACAAAACGTGTCGAACACTAACATCGACTGGCAATACGTCTTCATTACTCAACATAAAATAGAAACAACTTGTTTTATACAATCTAAAATTAACAAATTAACAAAACAAAAGTAAACTGATTTCTATCTAAGATGATAATTTGTTTCCATTGGTATAGTCTAGCATATCCACTTGTACGGTCTTACGAACAGACAAAATTCAACAAGAACCAAACAACTGTCAGCACATCTCAAGTACATTATAACTACGGATAGAAGACAATCAAGACAGATCCAACTGTACCCATTGAACTTGTACATTTATACGTATATACTTCAAGTACATAACAATGCTATACCAAATATTATACCATTACCTCTGTTGAATTTGTGTTATGGATAAGTCTAGTTTCAAATTTGCAACAGTGCATTTCAAGGATTTCGCTTTCAACAGTAAAGAGCCTGGTCAGACTGTACGGATATGCAGGCTGGTCTGGTTCTATACTGGTGACAAAGGCTGCTTAGTATCGGTTCCAGTAGATAATGGGTTGAAATAAATTACCACAAAGTCATGATTCTTGTTTTTATGTATGAGGTTATAAAAGCCAACCATAGCAAAACAGAAATGAAAATTCCGGCTTGATCACTTGTAATTGTAATGTAAATAATTACGTATTGTTAAATCATATTGCCGGCTATATTGCCGTCGTATAGAATTTAAAAATTAAGATGTATAGGGTTTCAATATCAAATTCATCTGTAACCAGAATCACTACTTATTGCATCTACGTCATTTCCGGTTACAGAAAAAATTCTATGATAACTTATATAATTACTATAGAAGTGAACACCTATGTTCTGGACGGTATGGTATTTTTACGTAGCATTATGGTTTACAATTGCGTAGCATCGATATTTTCTATTATTATTATTCTACTTTTTCCAATGAATTTCACATAATATTTGTGTATTTCTAGAGCAAATTATCTAGCAAACTTTATCTATATACATTTAAGTACACGTAAATCAAAACAATTTTAAAATGAACAAAATATTCAACGACATCCCCATTCCAAAAAAGCATTCGGAATTTTCAATCCATAAATGCATTCAATAAAGTCTGTTTTTCAAACAGTTCCATACAAAACATTCGACGTTACTGCACCTGTCAACATATTTTCTCAAGAACTTTTTTTTTTTACAAGAACGCATGATGTATTCATACGCCAAGTTGAAGATGGACCGTTGCCACGTGCGACTGTAAATGCTGCTGTTGACGGAACTTCTTTTGACACCATTTACAAATGTACGGCTTTTCTCCAGTATGTACTCTCATATGTACAAGCGTGTTT
Organism: Ruditapes philippinarum; assembly: GCF_026571515.1. Lineage (NCBI taxonomy): Eukaryota > Metazoa > Mollusca > Bivalvia > Venerida > Veneridae > Ruditapes > Ruditapes philippinarum. The sequence goes on along the minus strand of NW_026852348.1, from coordinate 119,700 downwards.
TGTTTCGTTGATGCGACCTTTCCACATATAGGACATGGCCAATGTCGTCCCTCGCCAATGATATTGTCTGAAATAAAAGAAGAAATACGTTCACCATTTAATCACTGTTCTAAATTGTTTATATACATTAATTTTTCTAAAATAAAACCAAACAATATGAAGCAATTTGGTAAAATAATGTAATGACTACATGTATTGCGACTATACAAATATACCAATGCAAAATGTTAATTATTTCTTCAGAATACATTGAGGTCGATTTTCTTTAATAGTGTTTTTCTAACGATTTGGTAATTGGGACTAGAACCTTTTCAAAACTAAAACTACTGAAATGTGGCAAAGAGGGCCGACAGTCATTTTGTTTACAGGTAAAGCTCCTATCTGATATCGAGTTATTAAGGTGACTAAGTAACAATTTTTTTAAATGCATTTGATACTAGTAAGATCGCCCAGTAAAATTTTGGGAAAGCCGTGATTTACATTTTTCCAAATTGCAACGGTCACTTACCCCATTCTCAAAGATCCATTAAAAACAAAATCAGAAATTTTACGTTTTATTATTTTACTCAACAAGAAACAAACATTTTTTTAAACAAAATAATCTTGAGTAATACAGACAAAATTATCATAAAATGAAAATATGAATAAGAAAGATAATGTGACAAATTCAGCAATGAATCAAAGTCTAAGTAAATGCAGTCAAAATAATTTAAATAAGATCTTAAATGGACTTATCACTTTCATGGAAATTTTCAAAATAAGAACTGACTGTACAATGAACAGTACAGGTCATGATAAGACAATTAACATGGATGCACTGGTCGTATGTGTAGCAGACGAAAGAGTTCATTACATTAAGAATTGAATGCACATGATTTATATACAGTAGAACCTGTCTAATCCGGACTCGTCCGGACCAGAAGAAAAGTTCGGATTAGAAAGGTTTCCGGATTAGAAGTTGTTTTTTTACATGTTTGTTCATGTTTTTGATCATTTTTGTATACAGTACACACATGTACATGATTAAATACACACTGATCGATGACATGCATATTATTTACATTGATCAATTTGTATGCATTGATTTATACATAGCGCTGAACAATGTATGCACAAATGATATAGAGCAAACAAATGCAGATGGTAAGTATGATAAGAGTTAAAGTAAACAGAAACTAAACTTTTACAAAAAGCAAAATATATACATTGCAAAATATTTGTTTATAAAGCATATAAAGTTTATCAGTGATCAAAAGAATGATCACTTTTTTACTTTTAATAAATATCTAATTAAAGCTAAACATATTATACACAATGTTAAACCAGTTTACAGTGACAATAGGCCTACATCACTCCCCATGACACAGTAAAAAATTCCTCAGACAGCATGGTCTTTGATAGCATTGAGGTCAAAATTTGATTTCATATACACTATGAACAGTGGTCAAAGATTGAAGCCAATTTTCTGTCACATCGATCATTTTGTTTAAAACTCACATGACCTTAATAGATGCAGCTACATACCAAATTCTTATACTCTGAGAGTTGCATACAGTTTCTTTTAACATTTCTATTAAAAATTTTACATCTGGAATATGTGACTATAAATGTGACTGATCTTTGAAATATTCAACTCATTGTGACAGCAGCCAAAGAATGAGCTTTTAGTCACTTTATATAACTTTTCTTTGTCATACTAGTAAAAATATGGATCTTCCCCTGAAGACAATCTTTCCTCTAAATCTACTGACTTGTTTGGGAGGTGGTGTATCAAACGTATGTTGATTACAAAACACATGACAGACTTCAATCTATCACAAAACCTCAACACTTAAAACTTTGTGCCGATATAAACAACAAGTTTTAATATCCAATGAACTGGTACAGTGTCCAAGCAACACTTCTGCAATCAAATAGTCTTGCTTTTTTATTTTAATTGTAAACTATTCCATCAAGTTCATGTGGGATTGTAAACCATTCCATCAAGTTCATGTGGGATTGTAAACTATTCCATCAAGTTCATGTGGGATTGTAAACTACTGCATCAAGTTTTCATGTGGGATTGTAAACTATTCCATCAAGTTCATATGAAATTATAAACTATTCCATCAAGTTCATATGGGATTGCAAACTATTCCATCAAGTTCATGTGAGTAGTCATGTGGGTCTTCAGGTGGTATTTTCTGTAAAATCGTTTGTCACAAACACTACAAACAAAAGGACGAATATTGGAATGAATTTTTAGATGATCTTTCAGAATGTATTTACTACCGAAATCTTTATCACACAAAGGACATGGTACCCTCTCACTGCTGGTAGCTTGACCTGAAAACATAACAAAATATATATTTATATAAATATGTTTAAAACTGTTTTGAATACAAAAAGAAACTCAACACAATAAAGCTCATAAGAATTAAACTTAATATATTCATTTTACATTTTTTATTTGCTCGGATTCTAAGACTCCTTTGAACTGTAAGGTCAAAGGCAACTTACCAGTTTTACTGGTAGAGAAAGCCCTTAGTGTGCCCCATCTGTGCATTATTCTAGCTACAGGAAGAAAGACCCCTGTTTTTCTGGATTTAGTGATTTTTCTTTTTTGTGTGCAGATTTGACTAAATAATTATATAATTCAAATAACACATTCACTGATAAGCCATACTGGCAGAGTATGGAAAACAAAATGTCAATTAATTTCAAATCAATTTAATCACATTAAAAAGTCACAAGAACATCACAACATTGATTGAATACAACAAAAAATAAAAGTAAACGACATTGGGTTTATTTAAAAAAAACAACATATTTTTTTGAGCCATGTCATGACAAAACCAACGTAATGCGTTTGCGACCAGCATGGATCCAGACCAGCCTGCGCATCCGAGCAGTCTGATCAGGATCCATGCTGTTCGCTTACAGACCCTATTATAAGTAGAGAAACTGATAGCGAACAGCATGGATCCTGATCAGACTGCGCGGATGCGCAGGCTGGTCTGGATCCATGCTGGTCGCAAACCCATCATGTTGGTTTTGTCATGACACAGCTCATATTATTATTTTTTTTCATTGAGGATTTATCACACTTTTATTATCATTTAATCTGTTTTGTTAAAATAGGAACACTGGAAATGTCTGGTGGAAAGTCACAATCAATATTGATCAGTTGGAAGTAAGAATCATACATCCAAATCTTGTCTTTATACCATTTTAGATGCAATGATTTTACTTGAATACCCCTAAATCTGAATAATAGGCAAGTCTTTCTTTGAATTTGAATCTATTCATTTTAAGTTTGGAGTATTTCAGTATCGAAATGCTGTGGATAATAAAGATTTCATGTACAATGTACATAATATTTATATTTTTTATAGAATTACTAGACTCTCTTATTTTATAATAGCATTTAATAAACTGCCACAGGTAGTGTGTTTTGTTCTACAAAATCACATATGCTATTAAAAATAGAACTAATTAAATGCCTAAAAAGATTACAATTTAAAGTGATCATCTCTAAAAATCTTACTTTCATATTTACATACATTTGATTAGTGAAATATAGAGAATATCATTCACTGTAAAATATTGTATTTCATTAGTGATATATTAAATTTATTACTAACAATTAAAATATTTTATTTCAGTAGAAATATATATTCAGTATTATCAGTCATAGTTCTCATAGTACAAATAATACATTTCATTTCAAATAAACATTCTCTAAAAACATAGTGTATTTTATTCATTATAAAATACTATTGTTAAAACATTATTCATCAGTGATGTAATAAATTATTAAGTACATCATTCAATGTTAAAACACTGTATTCCTCTAGTGATATATTAATTAAATCATTTTGATATTAAAATACTGTATTTCATCAGTGATATATTAATTATATCATTTCATATTAAAATATTGAAATTCATTAGTGATATATTAATTATATCATTTAATGTTAAAACATTGTATTCCATTGGTGATATATTACTTATATCATTTCATATTAAAATACTGTATTTCATCAGTGATACATTACTTATATCATTTCATATTAAAATACTGTATTTCATCAGTGATATATTACTTATATCATTTCATATTAAAATATTGTAATTCATTATAAGATACCATGTAAATTTTAACATATTAAATTCAAAACATAGTTAGAAAAAATGATTTTACAGTACATAAAAAAAAAATAATAAAAATTCACAATTGTTATTACATAAAGTTGACTAGATTAAAATGCAAACTTGTATTATAAAATGATTTTTAGGGATATATCCTAAAATTTCCAACATTTATTACCATAATAATGAATATTAAATGTTCTGGTCAGCATTAAACTTGTAAGAAGTTTGTACAGTTAAAAAACACAACACTAAGGTATATCTTCATGAAGTTAATTTATTATTCACTGCTTCTGTAGAAACTGCATCTGTGCGGAGTAGAATTCCTTATTATGCACAAAACGCACATGTCTATTTAGGTTGCTTTTTGTGGTAAAGTCGGCTTCACACTGTGAGCATTGATAGGGTCTCTCTCTAGAATGTTTACGGTAATGAATTTCAAATGCAGCTTTCCCGGGGAACCATTTACCACACTCTCCGCATTTAACATTGGATGGTTGGCGTTGACTGTAATCTACTGCAGCATTGACTTCACCACTTCCTTGACCTGTATAGTCACTTAGCATGTTATCTGAAATGGTAATAAATAATAAAATTCATAAGTTTGTGATTTGTTTCATAATACTTAACTTTGTATGACTATTTCTAAAATCTTTATCTATAGCTATAATAAGAATACTATGTTTATGTACCATATGACCAAGGATACCAATAAATATGATAACAAGCATAATTATATACCAGGGCACTCTATGTACTGTCCCATAAAAAGAACATTGCTGCACTTCATCATTTCTGGGGGTACAATAACTACATCGGGGTACAATAACTAGATTTGGGTTCATTTATATTCCATAGAGGTTTTTTCGGTACTTTAACTGCAGTATATAGATCACAGTGGCATACTGGTTTAAAGTACCTGTTGGTTTCTAAGAAGTGGTTAGATTACCATAACAGCACTAAATAAATACACATGACAAAAAGTTAAGACATATTTAAATACATATTGGGGTGGAAAATCCACAGTAACAAAAAGAAACACAAACAGTATCTATAATTATATATTTGTTCAGTATGTCGTATTTACAAATATCTACAAGACTGTTGTTTCACATACAGTCATGATATTTCAAAAACTTCACTGTTCAATTCATAAAAAATTATCTATAAATGCTTATATTTCGTTATATTTCAGACATAAATTGAATTTAAGTTTTCTCATATTTAAAGCTAAAAAATTGTTTCTAAGTTAAATTTTTTTTTGCCCATAAAATACAGTCAAACCTGTGGTCATAGATCACCTCAAATCCAAGACCACATACAAGAAACCTCTGACATGTCAATCTACCATTTGAACTTCATTTTCACATATAACAATTATACATGTCTTGCAAAATTCCCATTTTGAGAAACCATCTCTATAAAAAGTTTTTTTTTAATTCAAAGGATGCTCTTAACAACCAAGTTTGACAGTACTAAATCCTTATTTACCATAAATTTAGTAATATTTAAATATTACACAACTCAGGTATGTATTGTAAAAGGAAACATGGTTTAGAATACAAATACATAACTGTTACCATGGAAATCAAAGTATCCAGTACAGAAGTTATTCCTTACTCAAGTTTATTAAAGGCCCATTGTGCCTGAAAAATGATGTCATTTTTATTTCTTTCACCATTATATCAAATTTACAACTTATATTTGCTTTTTCTAAAGAAAGAAAAATAAGTTTTCGAGGCCAAATGTGCCTTTAATACTTTACTGAAAAAAAAAATCCTTTGCTCATGAAATCTATCTACAGCTCAGGTAAATTATCCTTGCAAAAGTAAATTATCATTTACTTAGGAGATTAATTATTATTAACTTATACAGATCATTTGCTTGCTTATACTACTTTTAGTTCAAGTAAGGTATTGTTTGCATGCATAAATGACCCAAAAAGTTTGCTTATCCAAAATATTCTTTACAGTCTGAAAGTGAATTATCCTTGCTCAAGTTATAAACTCTTCTTATAAATGAATTATCCTTCAATTTCCTTAAGTTAATTAATATCATTTGCTGTACTGGTAACTAAATTGTTTAACTATGCCATCTTCAATTAGGTGTCTGTATTTAGATCTGTAGTGTCTATATTTAGATCTCTAGTGTCTATATTTAGACCTGAGGTCCACTGACATACTGCTTCCATATAACTCCCTGCATGCTTTCTGTGTCCTGATATGGCGGTACAAGTTGTTACTTTGAGAAAATCCCTTTTTACAGTTGGGGCAGACATGTGGCTTCTCTCCAGTATGTGTTCTCAAATGTATCTCCAAAGCAGCTTTACAGCTCAGTGTCTTCGTACATCCACTAAATGTACATCGGTAAACTGTCCATGGATGCTGGGACTCTGCAATAAATAAGAAAGAAGGATAAATATAGACTGTACATAGATCAAATAAGGATAGAAAATATCACTGAAACTATAGCAAATCACATAACTATAAAGTCTTTAACTATACATGTAGCATACTTAGGATCACAGAATCTGCTGGTGTCCCTTTTCAAATAGAATGCTAAAATAATGCTATACAGGTGTAAATTATCTTGGCAGAAAAGAGGAGTTAAAGAAAATTGAACACAACATTGCAGGCAACAAGCTACAACTTCAAGAGGTCATTTTTGAAATGCCTTTGGCTCTTAAAGAGCACGAGACAAAAATTATTCATGGGTGGCCATGATTGGTTCCCCTATACATTTGCACATATACATGTTTATATATTTTGTATTTCTTCACACAGAACTTTAAATCTTTTCTTTTTGCTGTTTTTATTTCTTTCTAAGCAATAATTTGTACATATAACTTGTAAATAAAAATCATCAAACTTACATTTTTATAATATAAAAAAATTACAGAAAAACAAGGAAATTACATGCTTTAGATTGTTCATTCTTTACTCAATTAAATCAATATCCTTCAGATGCTAATTAAAGTTTTTCTTTGTCCTAACTCCACATCCTATGATCTAATCTCATGTGAATAAATGAATGAACATTGCTTTGATATAAATCATCCCTTACTTCAAATAAATTATATTTAGCATGAATAAAAACTTATTTGGCTAAATTGTGCTAAGGCAAAGTTAGTAATATTTTCGTTAATTCTGCTTTTTCTTTGCAAATTTAACCCTTCACTTTCAACAAATTACCCTTCACTTTAAGTAAATTACTCTTTGCTTTGAGCAAACTATCCTTCACTTTAGGCAAATTATCCTTTGCATTCAAAAACATTCTAAGTACAAATGTATACACAAATCATTGCCTGCTTTCGTCCTTTGAAAAGTACTGTAAATCATCCTTTGTGAAAGTAAATTATCTTTTGTAAAAGTAAACCAATCCTCTTTTGTTTCAGTTCATTATATAATCCTTTCCTCAAACAGAATATTATCTTTTACTGCAGTTAATTATCATTTACTAAAGTAAGTTATCCCTTCATGAAATAAATTCTCTTTTGCTTTTAGTTTTAGGTATACATCTAAAATGTTTCAATATGAAATGAAAGCAAATGTATTTGTCAATTAGAAATCTTCTCTGCTTCTATTTTTTGGTTCTGAGGTCAGCAAAAATTTCATCCCCATATAACTCCCTGCAAGCTGTGTGTGTCCTGATATGGCGGTACAAGTTGTTACTTTGAGAAAACCCCTTTTTACAGTTGTGGCAGACATGTGGCTTCTCTCCAGTATGTGTTCTCATATGTATCTCCATAACAGTTTTGGAGCTTGCTGTCTTCTTACATCCACTAAATGTACACCGGTAAACAGTCCATGGCAGTCGATAATCTGTAAAAGATAAAATACATATTTCTTTAGGGTCAATTAGGGTTACTTTTGCACATTTCTTTACAATAAGAGATATCATTCTTACTTAATCAATTTGACTAAAAATTAAGAACGAACTGGAGCATGATACAACTGTTTTCCATCAATAAAGCTGAAAGGATGCTTAACTCTATTATTAAACTTTGCACAGAAAAAGCAAGTTAGAGAAAAAAGCATACAAATGGTTTTCAGATGTCCATAGTACAAGAATACCGTATCTTTAACAATTTTAGTGGAGTTTATGTCCCTGCTAAGTTACCCTGTGTAATATTAAAGGCCTATTTTTTTCTTCTTCTAATGGTAAGTCTCTTTATCTGTCTTTATTTGAAACATGACGAAAAATTTGTACAACAGTGGCAATAATTGGAACATAATAGGCAATAGTAAATATTTTCCCTTGTTTTTCATTCTGTTTCCTATATGCAACTAAATTGTAGAAACTTCCCTTACACTGTTACAGTCCGGAAAAGAGGGGGATATAAGAACAAGTGGCTTCAAGGTCAATGGGGAGTGGCTACAAGAACAATGGAGAGTGGCTAAAAGAATGGGGAGTGGCTACAAGAACAATGGAGAGTGGCTAAAAGTACAATGGGGAGTGGCTACAAGAACAATGGGGAGTGGCTACAAGAACAATGGTGAGTGGCTAAAAGGTCAATGGGGAGTGGCTATAAGAACAATGGAGAGTGGCTAAAAGTACAATGGGGAGTGGCTTCAAGGTCAATGGGGAGTGGCTACAAGAACAATGGAGAGTGGCTAAAAGGTCAATGGGGAGTGGCTACAAGAACAATGGAGAATGGCTACAAGAACAATGGAGAGTGGCTAAAAGTACAATGGGGAGTGGCTACAAGAACAATGGGGAGTGGCTTAGTAACAACTAAACTGGGGAGTATCTACAGGACAACGGGGAGAACAATCAGGCAACGATTAGCTACAATCAGCAACTAGCAAGCAATATGTTTATCTTAAAAAGATTCCAAAAGAAGATTCAAAACGTGTAAAAACAACTGACAAATATGAAAGCCTGTGGAAGCAAAACAAACAACACAAAAAAGGTACTTGGATATTTAAAAAAAACATTTAATACATCAATTTTATAAACAGATAATGTTTTTAAATGTGAAGATAAAAAAAAAGAAAATATCAATAATAAAACCACTATGATTAAAAATATTATAAACATGCTTTCAATGAGATTTTTGTTGATATAAAACTTAAATATAAAACATTATTTTATTCATACAATATTCTACTTTGCAAATATAATTATATATATAAACATACAGTATGTGTAATAAGGCAGTGTGCATGTAATAATCTTTTTACAAATAATTAAAATTTAAATATAGTACATCTGATGATGTACTTCCGAATTATATTTTACTGTTAGCCCAACAACCTTATTATAGGATTATACTGGTTCATTGACAATGCTTCCATTTTTAAACTAACCTCTTAATTAAAATTTAACCCTTAAATCTGCATGACTCCAGATGAGGCAAAATCCTTCAAGAAAATTAAACTTGAGAAAAATGTACTATTTATTCTAGTATTTTGAGAAAAGTAGCAAGATTCAAGTAGATCTAATAATGTATTATGTTATGAACGATTTATAACTGAGTTTGTCTATTTATCACTTTATTTCTACTGCGTTACTAATACAATTAGGGTTACTTTTGCATATTTTGATCTCTATTTGGTAATTTACATGGATTATATGTGCTGTTTGCAATGTGTTAATTACTTTCTTTTTTTTTTTCACATCACATTATTCAACTTTTTAATACATTTTAAAAATTTTCATGAAAATTATCACTAATCTGGAGGCATGCTGCTTTAACCTGCTGAAGTTCTAAGATGGTAATGTCCAGTTCACACCTTTTGGAAATGTCTATTTATTATCAATTTTGTGGATATAATGATGAAAAATTTGAAGTTGATCAGCCAACAGTATAGAGAACTTGGTCAGACTGCATGGATGAGCAAGCTGGCCTGGCTCTATACCGGTACTAATGGCTTATCATTTTTGGTTCCTGCAGGTAAAGGGTTTATTAGTAGATATAATAAATACAAGAACAGTATCACTTATAGAATGGTACATTCCAAGTTAACACAACACAGAGTTCCTATGAATCAAATGCTTTAGTACAGTTTGAATTATCTATTGCATGCTATAGCTTTAAATATAGTTTATTTTCAGCTGTTTAAAAAGAAGAAAAATATCGCTTTTATGTTACACTGTATATTGTTTTGACACTACAGTTATTAACTTATTAAACTTAATATTTCTAAATTTTGAAGAAAATATAAATCATAAATCTTTATGCATTAAGATGTCCATTTCACAATTATTGATCTGCAGACAAAATACTTCAATTAACTTAGCAATGCCATTATAACTAAGTATTATAAAATAAGCAACACAATGTTAAAATTTTGAAAAATTGAAAGGAACACTGTTTACAATAAACATAATTCAAATAAAATATAAAGGTACATGTAAAATAATGTCATGATAAAATCAAGGAATTAAAAATAATTCTAATAAAATAGGTTTGTACAATCTCACTTTACTTGCAGAAATTCAGGAGTATTACTTAGTAATAAATCATTCAATTTCTAATGAAAGACACTTGAATATGTGTTCTAGGATACAAACACATTCTGTCAAATTTTCAACCTGCTTGATGTAACCTGCTTTGCAATTGGAACAGTCCATATAAAATTCAAGGGATTTTCTTATGAAAACGCAAAAATTGAGATACCAACAGTATAGAGATTGGTCAGACTACACGGATACGCAGGCTGGCCTGGCTCTGTACCGGTGGCAATAATCAGACTATAATCACTTCCGGGTTCAAGCAGGCAAAGAGTTCGATAACACGTTATGCCACATTCTTCAGGTGGATCACTTTATGTGACTTCATGTGAGTTTTCTGTGTAAACTTCCGCCCGCATATATCACAACTGTACGGGCGCTGTCCTGTGTGCACCGACTCGTGATGTTCCAAATGCAGACGTCGAGTAAAACCTTTGCCACATAGTAAACAAAAGAACTTTTTCGCACCGGAACTTGACCCCTTTATAGTTGCAGAACTGAACAGGTCATCTGAAATAATAGAAATATATTTGTTAATAGCTTCCATGATATTAATTATTTCATTCAAACAAGACTTAACATGTGTTGCTACTAAATTGTTTAGCAATAATGTACTGAAGAAATGTATTAGTTTTATGATTCTGTTTTCTCTGAACTTTTATACAAATGTTAGTTACCAGTATTAGTAATTCTAGTGTTAGTGTAATCATAACTATAATACATGATAAATGGTACACTCTGATCCATGCTTTGAAATTCATGTGAGGTTTTTTGTAACCCTAATTAGACATAACTGCTTGGTTCTTAGTAGTATATGACTGTAAGTTCAATGCATGTGAAAGACAAATTATTGGCTAGGGCAAAAGCATTTATAAACTCATAAAAATCTTTGTGGTTTGTAATTCTCATAGAAATAAGTGGTATGCCATGTATTTACCTACCAGCACTAGTAACTTTACAATGCTCATGAGAATAACAATATAAAAGAGAGAACAGAAAATATGTTTATGGAGCATTTATTTTTTTACCAAAAAACATTTCAGACGTCATTCAGTAATATATAATAATGAAGACAGCAATATCAACTTCCACACGTCTAACTCTATCAATAATATTACAAAATTGCAAGCATCATATAAAATATAGTGTATGTCAATTGATGTCTACAAAACTTGTACTTGCATATACATTATTTTAACCCCAAGGATTATAAAAATGTCATTTCTTTTTCTTTTACATTTTTTCCATTGCTCATACTATCAAAATTCCTACAGTGTTTCCATAATGTCAAAATTTCTTCTTAGGTCTGATAAATCAGTTGGACATGTAAAAAGGAAATCAAATAATCATGAATAGAAAGAGATCTTTTCTAGAAGTTTATAATCAATCATCTGGCACCTTATTTGCTCCTGACAGACAAGTGTCAAAATATCTATACCTTTAAGAACAACAGTCAACTTTTTTTTTTTACAAATTTTTAATTCATCATCTTGGATATTGTGTCAAAATTTTTACAATGTTTAAATAAACCATCTAGAAATAGAAGTCAACTTATCTACAACATTTAAATTGATCATCTTGGCACAGTACGTCATCAAATTTACTTTATTTTGGATTAATCATCGGTGTGCTCAGTATTCTAAACAATAATGCCCTATCCTCTAGTGTCAAATCTTTTTTGTTACAATTATTTTACAATTGTCGACGATTTATATTGCAAAATACATGTACATAAAATTAATTAGTTACTCTCTTTCATTTCTGTTCATGGACAGTAAGTGTGTCATTTCTCCTTTATTTCATAAGTAATGTTTTTTCTAAAACTTAACTGGCAATCTGGGTCTCAGGTTACACTGAAATTTAACAAACTCAAACCTCAGTATCAATTGGTCAGAAATCAGCTCAGAATATACACTGACCAATGAAAAGACTGAACTCGGAGAAAAAGTTTCATAACCTTGGGGCCTGGCATCAATTGTCTCAATAATTCATAAATTTACATGACATCCTGGTGTGTTTTCATATGTCTTTGCAGATTGCCTTTCTGTGTAAACCCCTGTCCACATACAGCACATTTGTAAGGCTTTTCTCCAGTGTGTATTCTCATATGTATATCCAGATGCGCTTTGGACGGGAAAATCTTCTGGCACACCAAACACCGTAGAGTTCGGAAACCAAATGCCTCCAGATCAACTTTGTTTTGCTGCGGATTTGTGACTGAGCTCTGGAATGATATGTCTGAAAGCAGAAATGAATTTAAAATTAGGGTTAAAATTTACTTTTTTGTAAAAGAACAGCATAATTAGCTACAGTAACAGTTAAACCACACTGTTAAATTTTACAACTATTCAAGAGCTACAAAATATATGCAGGGTAACATATTTTGTCTTATGTACAGATTTAATACAGATTTATCATTTCAACTAGGCCTTTGTAGTAAACTAACTAAGACAAGTATTTTTATGAAACAACAACAAAGATGCTTAACTATTTGGTTCAGGATTTATTTTTCAAATTTTGAAATTTATTATTACTATGATCTCTTTTTATAACCCGAGTAAGTCCTTTTTTAATTACAAGACTTCATAAGAGAAAGACATTAACAATTGTAGGCACAAATTATTCAACTGATTTGTTAAAAAAAAATACTGCTTTTAAAACACATAGTGGTGTTGACTAGAAACAAATTACAATATAATCTTGATTGGTAGTAATAACAATTAGTCAAATAGAAACATTTGGCAGAGCAAAATACCCCGTATTGTCCTTGCAACTTTCACAACCACTTCTAGAAGTTATCGGGATGTAACAAATTTGTTTCATTAATTAACACATTTTTTTAATTGGACTTGTTCAGCATCCATTGTGGAACTGTTCATTATCAAGTTTAGGTAATACATCAATATGAAAAAAATTCAAGTTTATCATCCAACAGCATAGAGACTTGTTAAAATGCATGGGTGTGCAGGTTGGCCTGGCTGTATTGGTGACAAAGACTTAATAATAATATCATTTTCTGTTACAGCAGGGTAAGAATTAAAGCTTTGGGTAAATATACAATTATTATAGATCCTCACAATTCTGCATATTCACAAACTTTCAAAAAAAATTTAGCATTTTATAAACACATAGTGGTGTTGATAGAACAAATTACATTATATTTGATGTCAGTAATAACAATTAGTCAAATAAAAATTGCAGAGCAAAATACCCGTATTGTCTTGAACTTTCACAACATTCTAGAAGTATCGATGTAACAAATTGATTTCATATACTTAACATTTTTTTAATGGAGCTTGTTCAGCATCCATTGTTAATGTTCATTTCAATTAGAATACATCAATATGAAAAATAAGTTTAACATCCAACAGCACGTAGAGCTGTTAACAATGCAATGGAGTCTGCAGGTTGGCCTGCTGTATTGATGCCATATTCTGTTACCGGGAAGTTATGTTGTTGAAAATGATGGCATCCAGTATCATCATCATCTTGTTAAATGTTTCATCACCTGATGCCGCTGTAAGTTGCCCTTCTGCGAGAAGGTCTGACCGCAGTAATTGCACGTAAATGGTTTTTCTCCCGTGTGTGTGCGCATGTGTATTGAAAGCAGAGATCTAGATCGAAATTTCTTGCCACATGTTTGACACTCCACTCCATGAACTGTTGATTTTCCATGTTCAACTGGCATATAAACTGCTGTAAAAAAGAAAGTATACAGTCTGTTGTAAAATTCATATTAAAGTTCAGCTATTTTTAATACAATTTCTATAACACAAGCAACAATTTCTCACCATCTAACACGGTTTTATTTGTACATTGAATAAATTGATATCATCAGAATTGGAAATTGAAAATGTCCTTGTGGCTTCAAACAATTGGAAATTATTCCTACTTGTTTTGATATTTTCATATCTTGTACTGATGTTGATCTGTTTTGTGTAAAGACAAACTTTATTCTTTACAGAACTATTTTATGTCAGGCAATTTCTTTATAAATACAAAAATTAATATTCTAAGATTGATAATAATAAGATTAAAGGGTAAAAAAATGAAAAATTTTGAACAGTGTTTGCAACTTTTTTTTGATGTCTTAAAGATGAATAAGAGACAAGAGGGTCATGATGGCCCTGAGTCGCTCACCTGAAACAAATACTTTTCAGTAAAAGATAAAAGACTACCTAAGAATGCTACAGAAAAAGTTTGGTGATCATCCATCAATTTTTTCAGTAGGAGATGATGTTCAAAGGTTTTTCTATTTTTAGCTTTAGCGGCCCCTTAAATGGGCCAATCAAAGTAATATGAGCAAACTTGATAAAAGACTTCCTAAGAATGCTACAGACAAAATTTGGGGATCATCTATCAATTTGTTTTGCAATAGGAGACATTTAAAGGTATTTCTATTTTTAGCTTTACCCTAAAAGGGGCCAATCAAATTAATATGAGCAAACTTGATAAAACACTACCTAAGAATGCTATCTATAGACAAAGTTTAGTGATCATCCATCAATTTTATAATTTCAGTAGGAGATGATGTTCAAAGGTTTTTCTATTTTTAGCTTTAGCGGCCCTTAAAAGGGGCCAATCAAATTAATATGAGCAAACTTTATAGAATGCTTAAGACAAAGTTTGGTGATTATCCATCAATTAGTTCTGTAGAAGATGTCTAAAGGATTTTCTATTTTTAGCTAGGAGGGGCCAATTGAAATGGCATGAGAAAATTTAAATGTGGCTGTCACAAGGATGCTACAGACCAAATTTAAGGTAATTTAATCTGCCCATCAGTTTCAGAGGAGAAGATGATTGTTGATGCATGACAACGGACGACAGACGCTGGAGTATCCCCCTTTGACACAAAAGCTCACCCTGTCACTTTGTGACAGGTGAGCTATAAATTAAAACAGACTAAAATGATATTTACAAAATTGTTTTTATTTCGCAGAGAAGAACATTAATCAGAATACAAATCTGTTTTGAAAAGCATCTGTCATAGTAATGCTATCAACTCAAGATCATTACTGGCAAAACAATTGCATCAGATTATTATTGGCAAAACAATCAACTCACATCATTAATGACAAAACAATCAACTCAGAACATTATTAAGTAGATTACTGGATTTGCTTAAATAGTAGCCATTCATGATTATTGTATAGGCATTCAATGTAAACTCACAGCTCCTAATAGTTTTAGTCGACATTAAACATTGAAGTAAGTGTTAAATCTCATCAAAATCAACCTAAAAAGTCTGCCCTAATACTCTTACTTCACATTTCCACTCAAATTCCTTCGCAATCAAATGTATTGAATCTTTGTTTTTACTCACTCGTAAAGTTGTAAAGTGTCAGTCTGGATAAAACTTTCCAATACAAACATATTTTTGTAGTGAAGTGCAAATTCTCATCTCACTCGTAAAGTTCATTGAGTGAAGTGTCAGTCTAGATATAATTTTAATGAAATTGGTAACATCTTGTATAATTATATATCTGTATCACTCCATGTGTGTAATTAAATGTCTTTGAAGATTGCCTTTTTGTGCAAAACCACGACCACAATATTTACAAGTAAATGGCCGACTTCCCGAATGCACGCGCATATGTCGCTCCACGTCTGTCCGGCCTGAGAAAACTTTGCGACACAGTGGACAGGCTGGTTTTCTCATACCCATGACTTCAACATAGATATAGTCTTCCTCACCACTTGTTTCAGTTTGGGTCTCTGTCATTGATGCTACAGTAAGTGCCAATGAGGGTTTATCTGAAATCAACAAAAAATTTAATTTAATATCAATCGTATACACAACTCATTTTGCTATTCTCTATAACTCATAACAACCATTCCCAATTAATAAATATCAATAACCAATTCAGTTTTTTTTCAACTTTCAGAGTTCTTACAATAGAAAATGAAACTGTTGAACACATAGAGAGGAACTACATGTTCAAGCTCAAGCGGTGAAATAGAAAAAATAAGGCAAGAAAATAATATTGACATTAATAGAAAGTTACCTTTGAATTTATAAGATATAAATATCGTGTTTGGTTATGTTTCATATGAAGACTTATTGCACCTGTCCTATAAAAGCAAATATTTGTGTTACATGCCCACAAATGGGGCATCCCATGGTGATTAAGGTTGTTGACTTTCAACCACTTGCCTCTTACCCCTGTAGACAAGCATTGTCAGATTCTACATGTGAGAAAACCATCGCGCTACCTTATGGAACATTGGTGGTTCTCTTAACTCATTGGGTGCCTATTTATGCCTGAAATAATGTACAGAGGGGCAACAGAGGTCTTCCTCCACTAGTAAAACTAGAATGTTGTCATATGACCTATACTGTGTTGGCCAACAACCATGTGCACAAGTTTGCTATCAAAATTTAACAAGTTTTATCCAATACACTTCTGGAACCATTAATTAATTAATTAATTAATAATTAACTTTTACCACCAACATTAGACCAGGTCAAGACTACATTTCCATGCAGTATGACAAGGCTCTATGCTGTAGGCTGACTAACATTAATTTCAATTCCGATATCCCCTAAATTGATAATGGACAGTATCAAGAATAGATATGCTGGGCAAGTCCATTTAAGTAATTAAGCAGGTTATTAACTTATCATAGGGGTTAAATGATTAAGTTATAATTAAACTATAAAATATTATACAAGCAATGTTTTAATCTATCTTAGAAAAAAAATTCACAAAAATATGTTATAATATACACTTAACAACAGAGATACAGTTTACTTCATATACTGTACTGTTTTATAATTTGATCAACCGAAAAATGATAAAAATTATGTATTTAAGTAAAATATGTATTATTAATAGTTCTGGCAAATATGGATTGTTGATTTATCACTGTTATAAAAATAATTGAACAGTTTATAATATTTCAACTTTAAACTCATTACCATACTCAACATTTTTGTTTGTTTGGTTTTATGGCGGACCAACATTAAGTGACGGTCACATGGCGTTGAAACAGGGAAGATAATTTTGACTAACATCGGGTGCTGCAACACCAGCGATCAAAATCACCTCACCTGCAGGAGCTAAGAGATACAGTTTTTAGTTATTCAAACTAATTTAGTCACCTCTGACCATTACACATGGTTAAACAGTCGCTGAATTAACTGTAAAGGCAACTTGTCTGTCACAAGGGGCAACATACTACAGAAATTTTATTTTGAATATTGGGGTTAGTTCCGGCCTCAAGTATTATAGAGCTGTCGAGTTATTTTTATTATCACAAAAAATGCCAGAAGAAAACAAAATATTATTGATCATCAGGGTAAACTATATAAATGCTGAACTTTCAACAAATTTTGACAGTACCCTTTCGAAAAAAATTTGCTTTACACTTCGAGTACAAATATTTTACATTTTGTCGAAGTAATGGTTGAAAAATTACTACACAGGAGTCACTGCAAGGCATATTTATGGTCAAATATTTCATTAATTGTTCACTCTTACATGTATTCCTGCATGCCCTAGATACAAACTGGTTTAACTAACTGTTTAAGTATGAACACTTCAAGAACTGTTATGATGTTTGTCACAATGCCGCTTTAAGCTGCTCTTTTGTGTAAACGCCTGTTGGCATATACCACATGTGTAGGCTCTCTCTCCAGTGTGTGTACACATATGTCTCTGTAGATGACACGGAGCTTGAAATATCTTATTACACACTGGACATGAGGGTCTTTTCGAACCGTTTACATTAACATATTCCACAGAATCAAGGGACGCCTCAATGCTTGACGACTTAGTGATTGTTGTGGTTGTTGCCGCTGGTGCTGTTGCCATGAACATGTCATTAATAACTGTCACTAAAAATAGAAACAGAAATAAACATTTAATAACATTATAACCAACGTATTCCATAAGGAGGTCAGATTTTAACAATGTGAAACACTAATTAACCAATGAAAAAAGCCGCTCACATATATAGACTAGCAGTGATAATCAGTTGCCCAATGCTGGACTAAAAAACATGTTTTCATATAATATATAGAATACAATAGATTGTACATTTATTTACAAATGAATTTCTCAAGAAAAACAAATTTTGATTGATAGATATTTTTAGCGTAAATGTAACAAACAATACAAATGTTATAATGTAACAGATAAATAGATAATAAACAAATTTCATTTTTACAATCTTTTATTTCAACTCCACTTCAAGTCTATTAAGGGTTTTTACAATATTGTATAGTTGGTATCAATGTAAGATCCATTTTCTAGTTCTATATAAAGGTAATTTTTCCCATTTTTCCCCCAATGTTAACATAATGGTATTGCTCAATTAGGGGGTAAGGAAAAAATGTTTATTATATCAAAGCTATAGGATATTGCTCTTAAAACATGGTTTAATGATCTATTAATACACAACTGTATATTAGAATTTATTTAAGACAATTGTACAAATATGGTTTTAAAAGAATCCTCATTTTAACACTTAATGATGAGATGTTGTCAAATTTGGTCGCTAGACCGTAGCGGTAGTTGAGTTCTTTCCAAAAATGGGGAGGAAAATTTGTACAGTCCTTTATGTGTAGGAAACCTGATAATTTTAATACTACATTGTAATTGATATTGTATTTATCCTTCAGTTTTCAAAACAAAAAAATATGCATATGTAAAACATTTTACAAATGCTAATGTCCCTTATCAATCAAAAGTATTTCTTTTATTAAATGTTTCATTATAATCTGTATACCGGTACTGTATATATTCTTTAATTTTAACTAGGTAAAAATAAGCATAAAATTATGCAAAACATTTTACAAATGCCTTTGTCCCAAATCTACTGATGATGCCAACACACAATTTGGTGTTTGATATAAAATGTTATTAATAATAAAATGTTTCATTATTATCTGCATATGTAATATTCACAATGAAAACTGTAGAAAATTTTGGCAAATATTTTTCATCACTTTTTTCATTCTCAACAAAGTTACTACCAGTTACCAAACTAACACCATCATCTTAACTATGATTCAAGTTCTTAGATGTCTGAATTTTCCTGAAAAACATTAATATTCATGTGACATATTTGGTGTCGTTTCAGATTTCCTTTCACTGCGAACCTTGCTCCACATGTCATACACTCGAATGGTTTCTCGCCAGTGTGCGTTCTCATATGCATGGTCAGATGTAACTGTCTGTTAAATCCTTTCCCGCAGATGTCGCACGAAAATTTCTTCACAGCAGCAGCTGTACTGTTGGTCAAGTTGTTATAATCTGAAATAAACAACACAAGAAACCGTTTTAAAGACATATTTAAATCTGAACCCAATATAAGAAGTCAGTGTCTGTTGGTTTTTATTTTTTAAAAATCTGAAACAAACTATTTCATAAATCATAAAATACAAACACCCACAACATCAAGGCTTACCAAAACTGGTTCACATGTTTGAACTAGAAGTAAAATCTCTTGGAAGAATTTTTCCTCATACATGTTTCTATGTGAATTTATCTTTTTACTCTGTTTCAATGTTCACTATAGAAGCTCATAGGGATGACTGGGGATGCCCATCTGTGTTGCCTCTTAAGATCAAGTCTTTCTTATTATTTATGACTTTAGATTACTGACTATTAAATTCTTTATAGAAATCAAATTTTACTAAAAAGAGATCTCCAAAAGTCTCTACCATAGGTGCTTGTAACAATAACAAAGAGGACCATCCTTAAGTATCAATTTTGTAATACCTGGGACATGCAAAGTATTCTAGATATGTGCTCAAAGTCATGCTTTAAATATTTAACAAACCAAAAGGACAATCAAAACAACCCAAAGGACAATAAATACAAACTATAAACAATATCATATACATTCTGCAAACACATTTATTTTCTTTATACATCTGATATTACAACTTAACCTGGACAAACATATTAACACAAAATATGGACATTAAAACAAATCTTATCCTTCACCTGTGGAATTTAAGTAATGAGATATTTGCCCTGCTCTGAATTTGGGACAGTCTATTGAAAAGTTTAATGGAAATTCAATATCTAAATATAAAAATCAAGCTATACCAACAGTGTAATAGAGCCAGGACAGACTGCATGGATATGAAGAATGCCCCTTGATGGCCTGTTTCTTAACTGGTGGCAATTACTTTAGCCAATCACTTTTGGTTAACGGTTTATAATGCAAAACTTACATAACAAAATAAACCTTACTCTAAATTTGTATGCTTTAAATTTAGTGCACAGTCTTTTAAAAAGAAGATTTTGATATTGATATTTTAGTAACCAGACATTTGCCCTACCAGTTGTTTGCCCAATTTTTTTGGCAGTGGTGGACATTTGTCGTGCCCCCTCGTATGGTTCTCTTGAAAAAGGCTGATCTAGGTATTTTTCTATAATCGGATCTATTTTGTTTTTCACTCTCTTATAAAAAGACAGATTGGATAGTCTCTAAGGCTACTGAGGTAAAGTCTCATTTTTCAAGAAAGTTTTTGTTAACTTAATATGAATATCCAATACTATTACTTACTGCTATTGACAACCAAAATTCATTGACTAAGTTATAAAACGGGTAAAACAAATATTCAATGTGAAACCAGCACAGGCCAATATCATACTTAACAATCCAATGACGTTTGAAATTGCTCGGCACTGTTACCTATTCAGTCCGTAGATATTTTTTAATTTTCCTTAAACATAATGAATGGTCTTGTCCTGAGTGTGGTATCGGTTAAATTTAACCATCTAATTTTTACCCATATTTCTTGTAAATCCTTCCTTATCTGACCAAATATCTGAAATGGACATGCCCGTCAAAACCATTTATCATTTTCAGGGAGTATTTCAAAATAATTATGTTCTGACTGAATAGCGAACAGGGCAGACCTGTTATGATAATATGACAGTACTAGTGTGACAGCTGATCTTGATCTGCACTGGTCACATGGGTAGAATCTCTTCCCACAAGAAGGATAAGTGCGTAAGACTCCAGAGCTGGGTCACAATTTGTGTCAAATAAATATTTTGAGTACATTAAAATCATCACAAATTTAAACTGTATAGGTATAGATTAATCACAATATATCACAACATCAGATCTTGTAAGGTAAGCTCTCACTCTATAAATAAAATTGTCACGTTAGTGCAGAAACGGACTAACTCATATTGGATTTAATAGTAGTTAACCTGTTACTGCACTACTGTTACAAAATATCACCACATTTTAAGCAGACTACCCTTTCTGCTTATTTTTAACTAAAATTTTGAGATTTTTTTTTATGCACAATGCAAATAAATGAAGAACACGGATCAAACAGTTTGAAACAGATCTAATAGTCTCAATCAAGAGAGACAAAATAACACAACAAATTTATCCCCTAACTCCTATAATTATATTTTTATACATTTTAGTCAGCTGATATGATATGATATACATGTATAAGGAGGCAAAAAAAAACACCTCAACAATTTCAATCGGCAGAAAAATAAAGTAAAAACTTAACAACAATCAGGAATGTAAATGAAAAATAAAATCATCATATTTACTCATATAATTATCTACATCAGCTTAATTATGAAAAAGAAAAAAAACAACACAATTTATTTGTTGAAACACAAAATCAAATGCCTTATCTCATACATTGTGATAAATAGCAATGTTACAGTGAAAATGTGACTTTATCTTAACATATTAACTTTTTAAGATCAAGGTTAAATTTAGGATTGAAAGTTATATTTTCAGCATGTCTATTAAAACAGCTTTCTTAGCTTTTGTTGCAATGTCAAAGACATGGGCATGAGATTTTAAGTTTTAAATTGAAGACAGACAGATTGACAGACAGACAGACAGGATAAAAAACATTTTTACTCCTCATTTATGACAAAGGGTTATTCAGATCAAAATAAATTTACCCTTACTTGGCTGAATTTAGGTAATATATTGCCATGCTTTGAATTCAGAACAGTGCATTCAATTTTTATCATTAAATGAAGACTTTACTTAAATTTATTTTTTAAATTGAAATTGACTGTCAAAAAATAACTCAGTTCATAACATTTGTAATCAAACCAAAATATACAATTTTTTAAACAATAAAATTATTGACTATTATATACATGTATAATAAATAGAGAAAATCCCCCCACCCCCTAAATTGAATGCATTTGGATCTTAAATAGTAACTTGGGTATTACATTTTTCTACTGACTACTCCCCTCCCTAATCCACCAACCCTAAACCTACTCTCGAAAGAAAAAACCAGAGCACTGCATGCAGTGTTAACGCTTATCTGTTAATATAACCTCTTTGATAAATAATAAGTTCAAAAGAGGCATAACTTCAAAAATATAGCAGTCAGAATTATGCCCTTATTCTAAATAAGCAAGCATCCCAAGTTTCATATTTGTTTTAGTTATGGGCTACATATAAGTTTTTGCATTATGACAATGATGCGGCAGCAATCATAAAAGCTCGACTTTTTCTCTGAAACAGACAAGCTAAAAAATGAAAACAAAAGGCAAGTTACCAAGATAATATGAATAAAACTTGCAAAAACAAAAATACCCGATTTATAGAACTTAATAACATAAAATAGGACTGAGAAAACAAATATCCTCCTTTTAGATACAAATACTATAATATACTATAATAGCTATAAGTGATCATACAAACAAGTTTACTTTTTTAGCAACCTTAACTGGACATTTTCAGCCATTTTCTCTTAAAATTGACAAAAAAACAAATTCATAAAACTCATAATAAAGTTTCCCATAGAGACACAACCTTTTCTTTCTTACATAGGATTTTGCAAAATACTATAAAATGGTATCAAAAACCAAACTTGATATGTTGAGAATTTAATACAATTACTAAAAAACAACTTTTTTTCTAGAACTTTTGAAATTTTTGCAGTAATTACTGTAAACTGAAATCTTATCATGATGGAAAAATAACTATTCACTAGTTTTTTGTTTTTTTTTCATGTTGTCTTTTAGGTAAAGTTTTACCATATACTGAATATTAAATAGATTTTGCATGGAGAAAATTTTAAAAAGCTTTTTAAGCTTATCCTACCAAATCTGTAAATTTAATAATTCTATGTAATTTTATTACTATTCATATTATAAAGTTTAATTATAACAAATTATTATATATTATTTATACTAAATCATATAATAATGTAACAGTGCTGTGCATGTAGCAGTCTTCTAGCACAAGTATTACCTTATTTTATATATTATATAATTATATGTTGCTTCAAATCTGTTAGCTTGACAACCATTGTCCATGAATTTATTCACTTTATCAAGCAATTGTATTATTCATATGACTTATCTTATGTCTTTTCATATTCCCTTTCACAGAAAACTTCGCACCACAAATTTCACACTCGAATGGCTTTTCTCCTGTGTGGATTCTCACGTGCATGTTCAGAGCAAAAGCACTTGCAAATATCTTCGAACAAAATTCACACTTGTGTTTTGGCCCGTGTAATGACGACGATTGGGGCGGAGATGTGTCGGGTGAAAGTTGGTTCGAGTTGAGGGTGGGTGCCGAGTATAACGCTAACAACACAGACTTGTCAAACTCCGAACGTCCTGCCAAGGAATCTGTAAAGAACGAAGAATTCATGAAAATTTTTTGTTGAAATTTCATATAAAATGTTCATAATATCTAACATAATTTACAATGCTAACAACTAAAGCTAGCTAGGCAAATATACTTACAATTACTATTTTCTATATTTCCATCACCTTGGTTACAAAAACAAACACTCAGGATAACAAACATGTTAATCGCAACTTCACCATTACCCCACCTCTCTGATTTAGTGTATTCCCTTATAAATCTAACTTAATAAATTTGAAACTTTACTTCTCTATGGAAATGAAGATATCCAGTTAAAAATTGTAAATTTTAGGGATTTTGAAATCAAGATAATTTAACTTAAATGAGATGATTAAATGATTAAACTGATGCAAGTGTTGGCCAGTATCAGGTGATTTTACTCAACTTGCCTTACTAAAAACTGTAAATCTCAAGGATTCTAGATCAAAAATCTTAAGTCTTGTCAGATTTTAATGATGTGTGAAGCTTGCCCATATCAACAAGTAAAATGGTTTAGATAACAAGTACTTTCAAGTACAGGGAAGAAAATAAACAATAAATATAAAGTAGCGACCACTTTAAGTTTAAATATCTTTATTTAATATACAACATTATAAATTGTCAAAAGAACAAACATATAAATAAATTCTAAAATTCACATAAATAACATAATATAAAACCTATTACTATTATTACATGTACATGATTGGTGTTTTTTTTTTTTTTTTTTTTTTTTTAATATACAAATATTTGTTTAATAATTAAATAAATAGAGGATATTTAAGTTTTTTCTATAAATACACGATTTATTTTCATCGAGTGGTATGAAAAAAAATATTCCATGAGTGGCGGTAGCCACGAGTGAAATATGGTAATTTTCATGCCACAAGATGAAAATAAATCATGTATTTATAAAAAAAACTTGAATTTTCTGTTTATTATATACATTTTTCTCTTTTTTTGCGATAAAATTTGAATGACTAAAAATTCCCTTAAATTTTGTGTACTGGCAGAATTTAAAAGAAAGTAGTCCGGCAAGACACCAGTGAAAATACGGAAAATATGTTTCACTGCAGTGAAAAATAAATTTTTACAGTGAAAATACTGAAAATGAAAATATGCATTTTATTTCATCAATATTTCTCAATATTTCATTTATAAGTATATAATAATATACAATTATTTGAACTTCTATTTTAATGTTTAAGAATAAAGACACAAAAAACTCTCCATCATAATTCCTTACATAACACTACATTAACTCTATCCTAAATTTTATACAGTGCTAAATCTACAAGTTTCTTTGAATCAATCCTTACCACCTATTGTATAATGGACAAATCTGGCTTTGTTATGGGTCAAGAAATCAAAATCAAAGTTGATTATAGGTTCAAATTTTATACACTTTACCATCATACACTTATTGTAAGGTAAAACATATATTGTCCTACAGCAGTATCATGGTTTCCTTTCAAAAATTCAATATTGCAACATCATGAAAACTACAAATTTTGTTCAATGAGGTTCAAGACATATTTTATCAATTTTATTTTCTTTGCTCCTTTTCACAAACTACTTTCTTGACCTTATTTTATTTTCCTTGCCCTTTTTACAGAACTTCTTTCTTAGGTCCTGTTTCAAGTTAATTTACTTCATCCCACAGCTGGAACTACTTTCTCTGGCTACATCACAGAACTAGTTTCCTTGACCTTGTTTCACATGTGTTACCAGGTGCACTTTCATACTAAACCTTGTGTTAAACCTTTTGCCGCAAATTTTGCATTCAAAAGGTAAACTTCCAGTATGTAGTCTCAGGTGAACATTTAGACTGGACGTACGAGTGAACGTTTTATTGCATATCGTGCACGTGACCCTCGCTTGTTCCTTTCTCTGTCTCATTGAAGTCAGGCTGGTATATTCTGTAAACTGCGACCCTTCACCTGGAAACAAAACAAGTAATACATGAATTATAGGATAACCTTTGTTTCTTCCACACCTTCATTTCTTACTCAAAACTCCTATTTCATGCCAAAATCTAATTCAATTTACTTTCATGCTTTACAAATAAAATCAATCAGGACAAAAACTGTTCAAACGATATTCATTATTGTAGACATGATCATCTATAATTGTGATAATGTATTAGATGTTAGAGCAGTATATTTTCCAACACAGTTCACTAAAACCTTAATATAGACACAAAATTATACCAACACCCTCAAAATACAGGACAATGAATCAACACTTTTGAAGTATGGTAATGGACAATGAATCAAGTCATATAATTATGAGGCTTTTTTAAAAATTATTTTGAACTTTTTATTCATGATAATCTTACAACTTATTTACATATTTTACATTAATTTACTTGTATATATGTATTCGTGCAATTGATTAAGTGTCAAATACAGGAGTACACAATTGGTAAAACTATCTACAAATGTTTTTATTTCATAAATATGTACAGTCATGTCCGGTCATCTTGCGTGGCCGGTGATCTTGCGCACTCGGCACCAGCAGTATATTTCCTTTTGTTTAGTTGTTTGTTTATGCTTTTGCTAGAAATTTTCAGCCAAAACTTGTGACTTGGACTTAAACAAGGTTAGAAAGTTAAAAAAAATATCTGTCAAACGTGTGTGTTTACATTATTTCGTCATCCTAATTATTTATTCATAAACACGCCCACTGACCTATTTTCCCATTATATTCCTGTCTATTCATCCAGTTCTAAAATTTTACGTCCAGCAAGAATGAAAATCAAAAACCACAAATTTGAATACAGTATTGCACAGATAAAATGGTGTAAATTTCCTTTTTTCCCTTTGCAATAAAGGTGTATTCAGTTGTTATCTCCTGCCGATTCCCTCCATGTTGTCAAAATGGAAAGCCCCTCCCGCGCTTTTCAATTTTTTTTCTCCGGAAGTGTAAAAGGGTCATCTTTTACAAAATTTGAAAAGAAAATGAATAACTGAAACAGAACATCGATTTTAATCATTAAAAATAAAATTTAAAAAGTAAGATGGTAGTGATGATTTCAGGTGTGCCAGGTCTAGTAGTGAACAGTAAAATAACAAACCCTTGATGTAAATAAGTTTGTGTTACAGTTTTGTTTGAACAGTTTGAACAGTTTAAATTAACTTTCCATTACCTGGACTCACAAACTTTATATTGATAGTACTTCTGGGACACCATACTTTAAAAACAAGCTACCGTGACGTCATTCATAACACATGCGCAAGATCACCGGACAATCAAATGTTGGGATTAAACATGGTGTTAAGTGTTTACATTGTTGCACTCTTGCAGTTCAATGAGTTATTTCCAAAAAATAATTGTGTTATTATATGTCTTTAAGATTTTTGCAAATAGGAAAATAATTATGATTTTTTTGTATTTATTTGAATCATAGTAAATTAGCCAATAAGTGCTTAGGTGCGCAAGATTACCGGACAGCATCGTAAATGATTTATCAAATGCTCTTTTATTCCTGACGTTGTAGGTTTCTTTTTGTCATTTTTTGCCAATTCCTGTCTAAAATGTTTGAATTCATACCATTTTGAATTCAGACTATGTCAGAGCTTATTCACTCAAGGTCATTACAAGGTCAATAAGTCTTTGTATTGAGAAGTTTGTCCATGAAAGAGATTAATATAAGTAATTAAACATCAGTTTTTATCAACATGTCGCACATAATTCTTTAAACATCAGTTTTTTATCAACATGTCGCACATAATTCTTTAAACATAAGTTTTATCAACTTGTCACACATAATTCTTTAAAGATCAGTTTTTATCAACATGTCGTACAAAATGGGTCTTCAAGTGCCATCTGGAGTTGAATCGTTTCTGACACACCATGCATTCAAATGGTTTATTTCCAGTGTGCAGTCTCATGTGTACATTTAGGTTACCACGGTTTCTGAATTCCTTTCCACATAACTCACAGCTAAAGCCTGGATCTGAAAATATATGTAAAATTGTGATTTTTAATTACTGTTGCATAAAATTTCTTAAAAGTTGATGAAAATTAAAGTTATTTGTACATACATAATTATGTTAGACATGCAACAATTGTGATTGATTTCTTCAGAAAGTTATTTATTTGTTGCCATTGCTACAAACATATCAGTAATGCATTTAATCTAATATACAACCCAATTATTATCTCATCAGTTATCGTATTATCGTGGGCCCTTAATGTCAAACTTTTGATAAGGATCCCTGAACACAATAGTAAGAATACACAGAAAGGATTGAATACTTTGGTCAGAGTTATGGGACCTAAACCAAACATGTTAGATACTCACAGACAAAAGGTGTGTGAAGTTGCAACCAATTTCCCTTCAGTAGTTTTGAAAATAGTTACTGGCATGCAAAAACTTAACCAAAATGTGACAATGCCAGGGTAAGTTCAAAAGCCCAACCTATTCTTCGAATAGTGGAGCTAAAAAGGCTTGGAAAACTATTGCAATTTCAAGACACAAGTCTATCCTTGTATTACATACTGCTCATTTCTTCATAATTTCCAATTGAAGTTATTTACTGATGATATAAAAACTATGATATATATTACTTCTATCTTATTATTATTACAACAATAGCACAAACTTCATTCCAATGTTTCATTTCAATTTTTTATCTTTACAGTAAACTGTTTTTATATTCTAGAAACTATCAATTACGACATTAACTTTAATTACATCTGAATATTACAGGATTCTGTCATAAATAACAAGCAATTTTAAGGAAAGTAACTCTTTACACTTTCAGTCAACACATTCAAGGGAAGTAACTGCTTTAAAGGGAAGTTTTAACACTTCCCAAGGAAACAATTATTTAACAATTTAGGAATGTAATTGTCTGACATGCTCCAATTTTCAAACACATTTCAAATTTTCTCAAACACAAATGTTCATGTAGATCCAATAACTCAAAATCAGCACAAATTCTGCTCAAAATTAGTGTAAATCTATTTCAAGTGATTTATTTTATGGATTTTCAAATTCCACTTGGAGTTGAATCGTTTTTGACAAAATTCACACTGAAAGGGCAAATCTCCAGAGTGAAGCCTCATATGCTGTTTCAGGCTATAACTTGTGGTCATCTGTTTTCCGCATAAATTACAAGTGTGCATTTTCTTATTGTGTGTGTCCATGCTTGCGAGCTCCGCCTTATTGGGCATGCCAATGCCCTCTAGCTCCACCTTGCCAATAATTATGTCTAAATCTTGTTGCTTATAACCTGGAAAATAGAGAAAGAAAACAACAATAATGACTTATTTAAGAGCAATGTAATGCAACAGTTTGTATAACTTAATCAACAGTATCAATAAATTCAATATATAATTATATAAGGCTAAACAATGCACATACAACATAATTCAATACATAAAATTTCCATCATGAATATATATCCATGGAAATCAATGAGAATTATCAACACTTGTCTAATCCTTTCTTCAACTGTTACAAACATTATCATTACATTTTACTGACTTATAGATTTATAATTAGGGGCGTCCGTGGCCGAGCGGTTAAGGTCCTTCAAACCATTTACTTGCCCCCTCACCGCTGTTGGTTCGAATCCCGACAGGGACTTTGGATTCTTTCATGTGAGAAAGCTAGCCAGCTAGCTTACGGAACATCGGTGGTTCTACTCAGGTGCCCGTTCCTGCCTGAAATAATACACGGAAGGGCACCTGAGGTCTTCCTCCACCAGTAAAGCTGGAATGTCGCCACATGACCTATACTGTGTCGGTGTGACGTAAAATCCAATCAAACAAACAAAATAGATTTATAATTAGATACAAATGCAAGACACTAAGTTTACCAATTTTATACAATCTTTATTCACACTTTAACTGCTTTCTTCTCTAGTACAATGCATCAAATTGATCCCGTCTATCCCGATAATCAGGCATAACTCTTTGTTACATTTTGGCATTGTCCTTATTGTAATTATGTGACGCTGACATAATTTTCCTGTTTATTGTATTATTATGTACCCTAAAGGAGGCTGTTCAGCCGAAACTCGGAGAACAACCGAAACTCAGGTGTTTGAAAGGGAATTTTAAGACTTTGCACCCCACTATTTTTCATTATCAATTTTATACACAAAATTATTGAAACTATCATCTTAAATATTAATTTTATGTAAGGTGGTCACTAAAAACAAGATTGAATTGCATGAAATATTTTTAATAAGCAAAACTTATCATTCTTTTCTAATCTGCTAGACATGTTTTTACAAAAAATGAACTTGTCATTTATTCATTTATTTAAAGCATAAATCATGCTAAGCTGTTCTTATGTATTTACATTATTTTATACAACATTTACATTATTTTGTACAGCATAAAGAAAACAAATTCTTTTAAACAATTAGCAAATTCTTCCTACTTAAGATTCATTTTTTTACCTTTTTACCTTCTTGGCACATAGTTTGAAATTTATTGAAGTTCTCCACAAAAAAAAAAAAAAAAAAAAAAAAAACAAAAAAAAAAAAAAAAAAAAAAAAAAAATCAAAGAAATCTCTGGTTGAAAACTTTCTCTCCTTAATTAAGGATTTTAAACTTATTATTGCATTTTTTTCACATCAATTTCTCTGCCTCATTTGCTTTAATCACAAGTTGAAAGAACGGTTTCTAACAGCATTTTATTATAAGTCTTACACTCTTAACTTAAAGGTTTAATTCCATTAACTTTTCATGTGTGTTATTGAATGGGCCTTTAGATTCCATTTAGTGTTGAAACGTTTCTGACAAAATGTGCACTCAAACGGTAAATTCCCCGTATGAAGACGAATGTGGTGCTGCAGACTTTGTTTTGACGTCATCTGTTTTCCGCAGATTGCGCACGGAAACATCTTGCGGCCCTTTGTCAAAGCTGTTTCAACTGCATCTGAAATGTCAACAACAAAAGTTTACTAAGATGTATACAGACATTCTACCTAACCGGCCATAAGCAATAAACAATGTAAACTAATCTTTATTTCTAACCCATGGAGATTGATATTTAATTGAGCCAAAACCACGCTAATTGGGAAAAAATGTGTCGTTTTGACTTAAATTGGGAATGTAATTTAGCACACACAAGGCACTTGACATGAAATTTGTTTTACTCAGGGAATAAAGATAAATATGCATAATATACACTTAAAAACCATGTTTTATTAACAATTAGGCAGTTATAATAAAAAAATTTATAGTGATTTATTTTTTATTAGAGTACAAACAAATCTAAAAATAATGTTATGAGATGCAGAACTACTGTAACCCTGTATATCATCAAATTTTGAAATGCATTCTTAATGTTTAATGACAATGGTATAAATATGTACTCATACTTTTGTAATTAAGCAGGTATGCTGATTAACAGAGTGACACATCAAAGAAAAAAATGAAAAAACTCGTGAAAACAAACTTTAGATTTTTCCGGGAAGAAGTTTATTCATGTAATTGTTCATAAAGACAACAAACCCATACTTTACTAGATTTTGAATGATACTGCGAGAATTTCAAATGTATCTTAATTTTAAAAGGGTTCACAAACTTTAAATTATTTATTCATATATAATGGTGATAAAAGTAACTGGTTAGTTTTTGGGGAAATTTTCCAACCTATTTTTTCTGTCAATTAGGGTAATATATCAAGCCTATATTAGGGCTATAATTTATGCATACAAAATTAATGAAAAAGACTAAATTCTCCTATGATAACAAGTATAATCAACAACAGAAGAAGCAAGACAACTGTCAAACACAAACTTCATGATTCTGTTTATCAAATAACTTCACTGATAAACAAAGTGCTTAAAAAGTGTGAAAGTTTCTCTTTTTTTCACAGAAATTTGAAAATACAAATTGTAATAATAAATCCAAAATAGAACACAAGTCATATAGATGAATCAAGTTGTTTTGAATTAGATCTATCATTCTTATCACATTTGAATTTCTTTTATTCAAAAATCCTCCACTGATTGGTCAGTTTTGATTAAAATGGCGATTTAACCGATGGCATTTCAAGTTCCAGCGCGAGTTGAATCTTCTGTCACACTCTGTACACTTATACGGGAGATTGCCGTCATGTAGCCGTTTATGCACCGTTAAACTACCCTTGGAGGTGAATATCCGATGGCAGATGTCACACTCGTGCACACGATCTAGAGATTCACTGACTTTACTTCCTGAAATAAAAACAAAATATTTACAGTATTTCTTAGTTTGTTTTGAGCAGCCACTGAAAATTTCACACTTAATAGTTTTTTCTTGATGCATCTAAGTTATATCAGTTACAGTAATCCTTTCATTCTTACATAGTGAACTCAACATCTCCAAGACTGAATCTGAAACTATATACTGCTAATTTCAAGGATCAATACAATTTAAAAATGGTCACTTACAGGGAGGTAATCTTGAATATACTTTGAAAGGTACAAACCTTGAAAGGGAGATAATAAGGTGTAGGAGATTGCAGTTTTGATTTTTTTTATCTGCAGGGAAGGTACTTGTTTTGAATCCAAATACTACAAATTAAGAGTATCAACAAAATACGACAATTTTCAAAGTATTTTTATTTGTAGAAAACAATCCTCTTCCGTTTCAAAATAACATATCTTATAAAATGTAATAATCCTTCAGGAACAGACATTATTGTTAAAACAACAGTGAAGAACACAAATTTTTTTTTTAATGTTCTTATCCTGATGAATTTCTTAAATAGACTGGTACAGGTTTAATTTTCAAACCATTCAATGTCTTAGTTTAAAGATCTGACAAGTTGTTATAACTTCTTTTCATTTTCATCATAAGATGGTCTTTACTTTAAATTTTGACCATAATGTCTCTTCTTTTTTTTTGTTCATTTTACTTGCATGTTACACCAGAAGTATTTTTGTTGTTTAAAAAAATTTCAATATATATGCTTCAATTTTTTTTAATTATATGAGCCGCGTCACGACAAAACCCAATGTTATGTGTTTGCCACCAGCATGGATCCAGACCAACCTGCAGAGTCTGATCAGGATCCATGCTGTTCGCTATCAGTTTCCTTTCTTGTAATAGAGTTTGTAAGCGAACAGCATGGATCCTGATCAGATTGCGCGGATGCGCAGGCTGGTCTGGATCCATGCTGGTCGCAAACTCATAACGTTGGTTTTGTCGTGACGTGGCTCATATATGCTTTAATTTCTGACAATCTCTATCTAGTCTCCTTGTGTTAATTTGACACAAATTATACACTCTGGTTTTACATTTTGTTCATTACCACTTTCTTCAGTGGAAGTATCCCCATCTTCTTGTTCATGTCACAAAGTAGATCTCACAATTTAAAGACCCATAAGCAAATGCACCCATGTAACTTTTAGTATATTTACGCAACTGTCCATGTAAATTTAGTCTGTTATATATAACATGTATGCTTGCTCATATGGTTCATTCTAAATGGCGAAGGTAAACAAAACCCGAAACACACAGTTACTATAGTAGGAAATTCAGAGTTTTTTCTATTAGATCTGTCCTTTAGCTTTCAGATGCTGTAGCATATGACTTTGTAGATTCCATTTCGAGTTGCATTGTTTTTTGCAATACCTGCACTTGAACGGGAGTTCCCCTAGGTGAAGTCGCCTATGAATCTGCACATTTCCCTTAGCACTAAACACCTTGAGACATATGTCACACTGAAAGTCTGATACCTCTTTCTTATACTGGGGCATTACTGAAAGTAAAATTTAAAAAAAAAAATTACTTACTAAATAAAGTTTTAATACCTGAACACATTCAATTTATACTGGTAAAATCTACGATCTGAAATCATGCTAAAAGAAATGTATCTCAGAATGATGAAACTTTGAATTAATGGGAGCAGTCTTAGATTGTAACATCTGATTTGGTCTATTCTATAAATAGGATTTGACATTGGCCAAAGAAAAATTTGCCTTTTTTTTTAAATTGTACAGCTAGCATGCTTATACAAGGTATGTTAAAGTAGGTTATAAGAAGTTACAATAGGTATGTTAATTCTACTTGTTTTCTGGGGTTTTTTTGTATAACAAAATATACTAACAAATGTTTTCTTAGTAAACTTTAATTGAGACTGTTCAGTAAACTACAACTATAAATAAACAACACAGAAAAAAGAAAACATGTTAAACATTGTACAAAGTTAAATGACCAGTAAACAGTAAATACGCAAATCTATTTTTGAATCTTTGACATTTGTCTACCTGGACATTATTCGTATGGGTGATACCTTCAAAATCTGACATAAAACTATAATATATTGGTCTTCTAAAGACACTAAATGGCAAACAAAATTATAAGTGAATTAACATCAGTAAAGGAATATCAAACAAAAAAGTAAAAAAAAAATCCCTGAATTAAAATCTACCTTATACAAACACTTCTTCCTCCCCCTCAACCCCCATTCCTACTCAAAACTGACATTCCTCCTCAAAACTGACATTCCCCTCAAAACTGACAATCCTCCTCAAAACTGACATCTCCCCTTATAACTGACATTCCCCCTCAAAACTGACACAATTTGGTGCTTCTTTGTTACACGTAATGAAATGCACCAATATAATCATTTTCATTACTTTGTTTACACCCGTAAAGATGCAATTTAAGAGTCGTTTGAAACCACTATCTTCAGACTCATCACAGTTTATGTAGACATTTGCTTTTATTAGTAGGTTCAGACTTTTCATAGTTCATGTCCTGTTATTTCATCATTTCAAGAGTGGTTTTCAGACTTTTCACAATATGTGTTGATGTGTCCGATTAATTACATGACATTTATTACATAAGTTTACAAGTATTTTCAGACTAGTCACAGTTTGTGTTGACACATCCTATTATTTCATATGTCGGAACATGTGACACTTAAGAGCCCAGCGAGAGTTGAACCGTTTTTCACACTGTCCACATTTGAATGGCTGTTCACCCGTATGTAATCTCTTATGAACTTGTAAATTTTGTTTCGTCTTGAATGTCCGGTTACATATGTCACAAAAGAAGGTCCTGGCTGAATGTTCCAGAGGATCTGAAATATATTTATACAATAATGTTAACAAGAAACCATCTCATCATAAAAATATATTATAACAACCAAAGCAATATTAATTGTGTTAACATTTATGGCTTAATTCAACACAACATAGAAATTTTGTTATTAACAATCAAGACATTAGGTAAAGCCTGGCATATCATAGATACTAAAGAGATATTCAGTGCAAATCAAAGTACACAAAGTATGCTTTAGGAATAAAGATACATATTCCGGTGCCAGTACACACATTATTTGCAATTCTTTTTCCTTTCATCTTGACAAGTAGGTTTTTACCTTTAAAGAAAAGGCTGCTAGTAAGTTATTGAATGAATATCATAATAATACTAGTCTTAATTATTGAAAATTAAACAAGAGGGCCATGATGGCCCTGAGGTCGCTCACCTGTATATAGGCCCCCCCCCCTCCCCGGGCCAATTTTTACCCAAGGGCTTTTATTTGTTTATTTGAACAGACTTGGTAGACACCCATAAGAAGATGTTTCATGCTAAACATCTAAGTTCTAGCTCATTGGGTTTTTTAAAAGAAGATTTTTAAAGTTTTTTCTATACACATATAGTTAAAAACAATGACACCCCTGGGGCAGGGCCAGTTTTGACCCCCGGGCTTTTATTTGAACAAACTTTGTAGATATTTACTTAAAGATGTTTCATGCTTAATATCTAAACTCTAGCTCTTTGAGTTCTTTAAAAGAAGATTTTTTAAGTTTTTACTATATGCATATAGGGAAAATCAATGACCCCCCTGGGCAGTGCCAATTTTGACCCCAGGGCTTTTATTTGAACAAACTTGGTAGACACTCATTAGAAGATGTTTCATGCTAAATATCTTAGCTCTAGCTCTTTAGGTTCTTTAAAAGAAGACTTTTTAAGTTTTTACTATATGCATATAGGGAAAATCTATGACCCCCTGGGGCGGGGTCAATTTTGACCCCAGGGCTTTTATTTGAACAAACTTGGTAGACATTCACTAGAAGATGTTTCATGCCAAATATCTAAGCTCTAGCTCTTATGGTTCTTTAAAAGAAGATTTTTTTAAGTTTTTACTATATGCATATAGGGAAAATCAATGACCCCCCGGGGTGGGGCCAATTTTGACCCCCGGGCTTTTATTTGAACAAACTTGGTGGACACTCACTAGAAGATGTTTCATGCTTAATATCTTAGCTCTAGCTCTTTGGGTTCTTTAAAAGAAGATTTTTTAAGTTTTTACTATATGCATATAGGGAAAATCAATGACCCCCTGGGGCGGGGCCAATTTTGACCCCAGGGCTTTTATTTGAACAAACTTGGTAGACATTCACTAGAAGATGTTTTCATGCTAAATATCTAAGCTCTAGCTCTTACGGTTCTTTAAAAGAAGATTTTTTAAGTTTTTACTATAAGCATATAGGGAAAATCAATGACCCCCGGGCGGGGCCAGTTTTGACCCCAGGGCTTTTATTTGAACAAACTTGGTAGACACTCACTAGAAGATGTTTCATGCCAAATATCTTAGCTCTAGCTCTTTGGGTTCTTTAAAAGAAGATTTTTCAAGTTTTTACTATATGCATATAGGGAAAATCAATGACCCCCCGGGGCGGGGCCAATTTTGACCCCAGGGCTTTTATTTGAACAAACTTGGTAGACACTCACTAGAAGATGTTTCATGCCAAATATCTAAGCTCTAGCTCTTAGGGTTGTTTAAAAGAAGATATTTAAAGATTTTTCTTTCGGTTGCCATGGCAACCAGAGTTCTTCATGGAATTAAATTCTTTGAACAATTTTTAAAAGTGATCACCAAAGGAACATTCCTGTGAAGTTTGGATGAAATTGGCTCAGTGGTTTATGAGGAGATGTCATTTAAAGCAAAAGTTTACGGACGGACGACGGACGGACGACGGACGGACGCCGGACGAAAAGCGATCACAAAAGCTCACCCTGTCACTTTGTGACAGGTGAGCTAAAAAATATATATAAACTACACTCGTAATTAGTGACTTTAACAACATTTAGCCAAAGAACAACAGGGGCAAACAACATGTCTTCTTCAAAATGGAGTAAAGGACTTTCAGAACTCTATGTAAAACACATTTTAACAACTTCTTTATTTTATATTCCTTTCTCAATACCTATTGAAATGATTGCAATTATTTATAAAACATACTACTGAAATATTCCTTATCACCATAAAATCAAATGTTTTACCAAACACATAAAAATCTTTAAACATAAAATTGCTTTTGCGTTCAACATTAAGTAAACACTTATGAAATATTAAACACTGGAATATTAGATTAACTGCAATATATATATATCTACAATAACATCAACTTGATTTCCTTTATACACAAATGGTCAAATTTAAATCTTAGTCATATTATAAATATTTTTTCATTATGTACTTCCAAAAATAAAATGCACATTTTAACACAAAGCTTTAGCACAAGAAGCAACTTTGTATGAAAGGTATCAAACACCTTGATTCATGTATGATACATTTGTATCGTAGTGTTGGTCTACGAAATAATGATATTCAAATGAGCTATTCCTAAAAGTTTTTTTTAAATATCCATTTTCTTTTCTTGGTTGGGCTTAAATGCTGCCGACATTGATACGAAAGACTTTTATTTTAAGTTGGGGTTCCCTTCTTTAAAATGCACAAACATGTGTCTCTTCAAGTTACTCTTTCGATTGAATGTCCGTACACAAATTTTACAAGAAAACACCGGAGCCTGGCCTGTGTGTAACAACATATGAGCGTCTCTGTTATGTTTCAGTGTGAATGATCTCCCACACATTCCACATAAGTGTCCTTGGATGCAGTTTTCATCTTCATCTGAAATGTATAAAACACTTACAATCATCTAGCTCTTATTGGTATTAAACTAGCACCGCTGCTTTTTTTGTGTTTTTTTTAACAAAAGATTAAGGCCAAAAACAAGTAGCTAATAATTTCTTAAACAGTTTTTTTTTTATAACTAATGGCACTTATAGGTCACCACAGTTTACGTAAAGGGCAGAAAATAAGGTATTAAACATTAATACTACTATTATGCTTAATGGCACTTATACGTCATCATAGTTTACTAAGGGCAGAAAATGAGGTATTTTATTTCATAACACTAATAGTAATACTGTCATTATACTTATTGGCACTTATAGTGCACCATAGTTTCTTTTTAAGCAACATGTCTGCATGTGTTTGGCAATTTAGTACACAATAGTATTCTATAAGTTATTTCTCAGATATTATCACATAATTTATATTTTCATGAAACATTTTATACCAATATTTATCATAGATTTACACATTCAGCAATTCTATAAAAACCTTTTATGTAATAATAATGGCATATAGATTTCGACTAGAAGCAAAACAAAAGACTCATAGTTACAACTTAAAAGAAAATTTTATTTCATTTCATTACAGCATGTACAGTATTAAAGCACAATCTATGTTTACAAAAAAAACAAAACAAACGTAAATCTGTTCTTTACTCGGGTTTCAAGTAAAGGAATATAAAGTAAACCCACCTAACTTGAAGTTTTGTTCACAAACTGAAATAGCAGCAACGCAAAAACACATCATTTATTACTATTATGTTAATCAATTATTATAAATTTCTTGTTAGGGGAAGTAATTTTTTTTTCTAAAAATCTTGTAAGGGGAAGTAATTCTTTAGCTCTTTATAACTTAAAAATACCGAATGAATGTAAAGATTTAATTCATTATTTGGGCTTTAACCTGCTGGCCAGGCCTTACACTGTTGTTGGCTCATTTATTTTTTCATTTTTTTTCGTTCCAATCCATTAAACTGCAGACTATTCCAAATTTAATTTCGCACAAATCAATTACACAAATTCAGCTACACTGTAGCCTCGATAACTCGCTCTTCACTATAACGCTAATCTCAGTATAGCGCTCATAGACCTTGGCTCCCCAAAAAAAATTAATAAAACTTCCCAAAAAACTATTTTTTTTTAATTTTTTTTTAAGTAGACTTAGATTTATAGCGCGCTATAACGCTTGCTCAATTTGACAGTCAAGTACAATAAACAATTGTTATTAGGACATTTATGAGCGCCAAAGGTGTGAAAAACATGCCCAGGTGAGCGTTTATCCGCTCTTTTGTTGTTTTACCTGTCTTCAAATTGTTTCCAAAATCTCAAATTCATATCATAACTGTGACATTGGCAACCGGTGGTGAGTATAAATAAACTGAAATTCACACACATATCTTTGACATGTAAACCTCGCTGAATTAAATAACCCACAAGCCAAAATCAATTTAAAATCCTGCAATGTAAATAGAGCGGCCATGACAGGAAGTAATTGGCGTTTGATTTACTAGGGGACACAACTAAAGCTGGACTGTAAATTACAGTGTTATTTACAGTCCAGCTTTAGTTGTGTCCCCTAGTTAATCAAACGTCATTGCAGTAATGGCTAACTGTTTACAATACATTCATGATTTATAATTTTCTTTGAAAGTTTTTCGTTTCTTTTAAATATAATTAGTATTATTTGTGAATATAATATATGTTTACATCATTGAATGGTTTTAGAAAAAGATAATGTCGATATTCATTGAACAGTAAGTAAAAACAAGATTGCATTTGAGAAAAATGCTATGCCACCGCATTAATACAACACTAAATAGTAGTGTAGGAACAGATTTTTTTTGTTTCTGTACAATTTTGAAGATTGTCATAATGCATAGATCCCTGACCAATCTTATTCTTATTATCAGATTAGTGGTTAAATCTATTGATAACTCAATAAAAGATCAGAGTAGGAATATATCAATGCACTTTAGTCTAGTGAATTTGGTGGTGAGGGTCATATTTCACACAGCCTAAATTTCATGACTACATCAAAGGACAACACAGTAAGACACTTTGTCAAAATCTAGGTCAGCTGAAATCAAGTTCACTTTACATCTTAATGATTTAATCTGTGCACATGGTTCAAATTTCATAGCTGTACATCAAACGACAAGAAAGTAGGTCACATCATCAAAATCTAGGTCACCTGATATCAAAGTTCAATTTTACAACTAAAACTGTGCACATGGTCAAAATTTCATTGCTGTACATCAAAGGACAAGAAAGTAGGTCACTGTCCAATTGGGCAAGGCAAAATTTTGGACCCAAAGTTTAATTCAAAACAATCTTGATACAGTCCACCAAACAACATTTCAAGTCAAATATCTAAGCAGTAGCTTATGTACATAATGAAAATCAATGACACCCGGGGCAAAACCAATTATGACCCCAGGGCTATATTTGAACAATCTGGGTAAAGGTTCACTTTGCAAAGTCTCATGCCCTATATTTAACCTCTAGCCTTTGTCAATTCGGAGAAGAAGATTTTTCAATTCAGAGAAGAAGATTTTTCAAGTTTTTACTTTATACATATAAGGAAAACTATCGCCTCTGGGGCAGGGCAATCTTAACACTAGGGGCATAATTAAAACAACTTTAGTACAGGACCCATAGATGATATTATATACCAACTATCAAAGCTCTAAGCCTTGTTCCTTCAGACAAGAAGATTTTTTTAATTTTTTAATATATGTACATAGTGAAAATCAATGACCCCTGGGGGGTGGGGCCAATTTTGACCCCAGGGCTATAATTTGTACAATCTTGCTAGAGGTTCACTACATAATGTTTCATGCAAAATATCTTAACCCTAAGTCTTTGTAAATTTAGAGAAGATGATTTTTTAAGTTTTTACTATATAAATATAAGGAAAACCTATGGCCCCTTGGGCAGAGCTAATTTTGACACTAGAGGCAAAATTTGAACAACTTTGGTAGCGTACCTAAAGATGATATCATTTAACAAATATTAAAGCTCTAAGCCTTGTACCTTCAGACAATAAGATTTTTTGATTTTTTACTATATGTATATATTGAAAATCAATGACCCCCGGGGTGGGGCAATTTTGACCCCAGGGCTCTAATTTGAACAATCTTGCTAGAAGTTTACTTCACAATGTTTCATGCAAAATATCTAACCTCTAGCATTTGTCAATTGCTAGAAGAATTTTTTTTAAAGTTTTTACTATAAGTTTTTACTATATACATATAAGGAAAACCAATGACCCCCGGGGCGGGCCGATTTTGACCCCAGGGCTATATTTGAACAATCTGGGTAGAGGTCTACCAGACAACGCCTTATGCAAAATATCTAAGCTCTAGGCCTTTTGGGTCTTTACAAGAAGGTATTTTAAGTTTTTACTATATGTACATAAAGTGAAAATCAATGACCCCCGGGACGGGGCCAATTTTGACCCCAGGGCTATAATTTGAACAATCTTGGTAAGGGTCTACCAGACAATGCCTTATGCAAAATATCTAAGCTCTAGGCCTTTTAGGTCTTTACAAGAAGGTATTTAAAGTTTTTACTATATCTACATATAGTGAAAATTAATGACCCCCCCCGGGCGGCGCCGATTTTGACCCCAGGGCTATAATTTGAACAATCTTGGTAGAGGTCTACCAGACAATGCCTTATGCAAAATATCTAAGCTCTAGGCCTTTTGGGTTTTTCCAAGAAGATTTTTTAAATTTAGTCTTATAATTCCTTTTGGTTGCCATGGCAACCAGATTTCTGCATGGAATGAAATTCTTTGAACAACTTTGGAAGCCCTTCACCCAAGGATCAATCCTGCCAAGTTTGGTTGAAATTGGACTAGTGGTTTTTCACAAGAAGATTTTTTAAGTTCACTATATAATCTATATAACACACACACACACAAACAAACAAACAAACAAACAAACACACACACACACACACACACACACACACAGGTGAATCGCTATATGCCACCGCAGCATCTTATGCCACCGCATCGCAGATGCTGCGGTGGCATAAAAATCAGAGTTATATAAACATGTATGGTGGTTGGGGTAATGCGGTAATTTCGCAATGAGCGTTCTAATGAGAGCCTCGTTAGAACGCGGTGTTGAGACACTGGACCCCAACATGAGCGTTTTAATGAGGCTGAAGTGTAGTTAAGGGTTCAATACTGTCCTTTAAGTGCACCACCATATGTGATTTTAGAGTACTGTTCTGATAAAACCTGCGTTTACAGATCTCACACTCAAATGGTCTCTCGCCAGTATGTCTGCGCATGTGTACGTTACAGTTCTGTTTTGTCTTGAACACTTTACCACAAACTGTACACTGTAAACCAGTTGTAACCAAATGCTCTGAAACAAACAGTACAGGAGATACAGCAATATCTTAATGAAAACACACTTTTTTTCACAAAGTCTAACCCATTCATAACCATCATGCATTTGGTTTTCTAAATATTTGGACAAGAATTAAAATAATAAAAACAAAATGTTTACTATACATTACATATCACTTTTATAAAACACTATTAAACATTTCACACAACATTACAACACAACCCTTTTCTCTCGTACTCTTTTTTTTTCACTTTTAAGTTTAATAATTTCAAATGTCAATCACTTGTTTCCATGGTTACCAGGTGTAACGTTTTAGTATTCTCAAATTGAGGAGTAACTTATTCATGGAGAGCTTTATATAAAAGGGAGTACACAAATTTGCCGTAAAATAAACATTTCCTAAACTGCAATATAAACATATGATATTCATCTAACTGCTGCATTTCTGTTTTGTTGAAAATTATTTAATACCCTTAAAACAAGGTGCTCACTGATTTACTTCAAATTGAGAGCCAATTATACAACTGTCCCTAACTCCGTAAATAGAGGATAGATTATAAGGAAACATGTATTATAAGATTTTGAAAAAGTGAAAAGGCAAATAAAAAATCTAGGATCGGCAATTTAAAGTTTTTTTTTTATAGTTTTTGTCTCATCATCACAGCAGTCATATTATTCAATTCGCTGCATTCAAAAACAGTTGATTTTTTAACTTCAATCCACAAGTCAATGCACCCACATTAATATTTTGTATTGTTTCTATGTCATAAATGTATTCATATGAGCCAGAGTATGAGCTTTAAGTCCACTTTTAGTCGTGAATCTTTTACTGCAGATCTCGCACGCAAATGGCTTCTCTCCAGTATGTATTCTCATATGTACTTCAAGATTCTGTTTGGTCTTCAACATCTTTCCACACTGCTGGCAGGCCACACCTTTAGAAGAGACATCCACTATAAGGAGAAACAAAACAAACTTAAAAACAATATTATATTGTGAGTCATACAAGACAAAATCTCACTCTCTGAAGAAATGATATATAAAAAGTATCAATTTCTATCATTTATGAAACATAAACTTATCAGTCATATCACCTGTTACCATAAAAAACTTCATTAAAATGATAATACAAAATTATTTAAAACACAAACAACAATTTTTTTCAAGAATAAAGCTTTATTCTTCTTTGTAAAACAAAAAGTAAAGGGTAAAATTATAAACCTATTTACAAAATTTGAATCCATACTCTCCCATTTTTTCTAATTACATAATCAATACAATCATACAAGATTTAAAACAGTTAGCAACAATGATTGAATCGAAAAACAGTTTAACATAAGGAGATTCATTTGTGTCTATATGTAGGCACATTATTACAGAAAATAAAAAAACTTATTCAAACAATGCTGTACTATATACATGAAAAACAAGATTGCATTTGAGAAAAATGCTATGCCACCGCATTAATACAACACTAAATAGTAGTGTAGGAACAGATTTTCTTTGTTTCTATACAATTTTGAAGATTGTCATAATGCATAGATCCCTGACCTATCTAATTCTTATTATCAGTTTAGTTAAATCTGTTGTTAACTCAATAAAAGATCAGAGTAGGAATATATCAATGCACTTGAGTCTAGTGAATTTGGTGTTGAAGGTCATATTTCACACAGCCTAAATTTCATGACTACATCAAAGGACAACATAGTAAGACACTTTGTCAAAATCTAGGTCAGCTGAAATCAAAGTTCACTTAACATCTTAATCTGTACACATGGTTCAAATTTCATAGCTGTACATCAAAGGACAAGAAAGTAGGTCACATCATCAAAATCTAGGTCACCTGATGTCAAAGTTCAATTTTACAACTGAAACTGTGCACACGGTCAAAATTTCATTGCTGTACATCAAAGGACAAGAAAGAAGGTCACTGTCCCCTTGGGCAAGGCAAAATTTTGACCCAAGGGTTTAATTCAAAACAATCTTGATACAGGTCCACCAAACAACATTTCAAGTCAAATATCTTAAGCTGTAGCTTTCTCCTATTCAGAAAAGATTTGTTTTATTTTCTGTTTTTACTATGTGAACATAATGAGAATCACTGCCCCTGGGCAGGGCCAATTTTAACACTAGGGGCATAATTAAAACAACTTTAGTAGAGAACCCATAGAATATATTATAGAGCAAACATCAAAGCTCTATGCCTTGTACCTTCAAACAAAAATATTTCTTTTTTTTTTACTATATGTACATAGTGAAAATCAATGACTCCTGGGGGTGGGGCCAATTTTGACCCCAGGGCTATAATGTGTACAATCTTGCTAGAGGTTCACTACATAATGTTTCATGCAAAATATCTTAACTCTAGCCTTTGTAAATTTAGAGAAGATGATTTTTTAAGTTTTTACTATATATATATAAGGAAAACCTATGGCCCATGGGGCGGGTCTTATTTTGACACAAGAGGCAAAATTTGAACAACTTTGGTAGAGTACCTATAGATGATATCATTTAACAAATATTAAAGCTCTAAGCCTTGTACCT
This sequence comes from Ruditapes philippinarum, assembly GCF_026571515.1. Lineage (NCBI taxonomy): Eukaryota > Metazoa > Mollusca > Bivalvia > Venerida > Veneridae > Ruditapes > Ruditapes philippinarum. The sequence continues at coordinate 74,719 of NW_026852348.1, read as the reverse complement.
TCAGACAATAAGATTTTTTTATTTTTTACTATATGTATATATTGAAAATCAATGACCCCGGGGCAGGGGCAATTTTGACCCCAGGGCTATAATTTGAACAATCTTGCTAGAAGTTCACTTCACAATGTTTCATGCAAAATATCTAACCTCTAGCATTTGCTAGAAGAAATTATTTTACTATAAAGTTTTTACTATATACATATAAGGAAAACCAATGACCCCCGGGGCAGGGCCGATTTTGACCCCAGGGCTATAATTTGAACAATCTGAGTAGAGGTCTACCAGACAATGCCTTATGCAAAATATCTAAGCTCACAGCCTTTTGGGTCTTTACAAGAAGGTATTTTAAGTTTTTACTTTATGTACATATAGTGAAAATCAATGACCCCCGGGGCGGGGCCGATTTTGACCCCAGGGCTATAATTTGAACAATCTTGGTAAGGGTCTATCAGACAATGCCTTATGCAAAATATCTAAGCTCTAGGCCTTTTGGGTCTTTACAAGAAGTTATTCTAAGTTTTTACTATATGTACATATAGTGAAAATCAATCACCACCTGGGGGCCAATTTTGATCCCATGGTTATAATTTGATTAATCTTGGTAGAGGTCTACCAGACAATGCCAGCCAATATCTTATGCAAATTATCTTTGCTCTAAGCCTTGTAAGTCTTTACAAGAAGGTATTTTTAAGTTTTTACTATATGTACATATAGTGAAAATCAATGACCCCCGGGGCGGGGCCGATTTTGACCCCAGGGTTATAATTTTAACAATCTCGGTAGAGGTCTACCAGACAATGCCTTATGCAAAATATCTAAGCTCTAGGCCTTTTGGGTCTTTACAAGAAGATTTTTTAAATTTATTCTTATAATTCCTTTTGGTTGCCATGGCAACCAGATTTCTGCATGGAATGAAATTCTTTGAACAACTTTGGAAGCCCTTCACCCAAGGATCAATCCTGCCAAGTTTGGTTGAAATTGAACAAGTGGTTTTTCACAAGAAGATTTTTTAAGTTCACTATATAATCTATATAACACACACACACACAAACAAACACACACACAGGTGAATCGCTATATGCCACCGCATCGCAGATGCTGCGGTGGCATAATAAAGTAAATTCCACATCCCTTACCACCACAATCATTTTAATATATATGTGTTAAACTAAGCCACATGGTATCCATATTCAATAAATCAAGCATTTTGAATTAATGAAGTATTAAATTCATTTCTTATTCATTGTGTCCATTAAACAGAATGATGCACAGCCTAGACAACTATATCAAGTGATAAAATGGTTCTAAAATCGATTGTACCAATTAAAATCATCTGACAAAAAGGCAGGCCAGTTTTATACTTATTGTATACACAAATGTACATCTCTGTTACATAGTTCATTAAAAGTTTGAGACAAAAACTATGGAACAGTGAAGGGACCATATCTCTGTTACAATTATAACATTTCATCACTTAATTTCAAATGTGTCATCATATGCGATCTTAAACTTGACTTTTGCGTGAATCCTTTACTGCAGACCTCACAGATGAAAGGTTTTTCACCGGTATGTATGCGCATGTGTACATCCCTGTTTTGTCTGTTCTTGAACTGTTTTCCACATAGATTACAAACTGTATCTTGCGATGAACGATCAGCTGAAACAATAAAAAGACTGAAATATTAACTTCCATGTCAATAATCACAACTCTGCCGTCAAAATGCCGTTTAAAACTATTTCTTAACAACATTAGATAAATAAAAACACACCAACAACTTCACATTTCATAGAACTTTTATTTCAACTGATTGATTTGTGAAAATATTTCTTTCTAATACAAGTTCCTTTTTTATGAAAGCATGCACTACATAATAAAAGTCAACAATTTTACTTGAAAATTCAATCAAAACATACAAAATGAAACTAGAAAAATAAGTAAACATTAATTTTACATGAAAATTCAATCAAAACATACAATGTGAACTAGAAAAAGAAGCCAATTAAAGAATAAGCAACATGCTGTAACAAATTACAAAATAGTACAAAATTCAATTAACATGAATACAGAATGATATTGTATGAAGTAAAATAAAAAAATTCTTATTAATATTCCGAACCCAATCATTAGGACCCTGTCTTAATGTGGCAAGAGTGTGAATAAGAAAAAGATTTACTTTTCCAACTTAAGATTTAGTTCAAGTACTGCCAATTATTTATTCCAATATTTAACATCATTTTTGTTTTACTTGTCAAATTAAACTTAATATTGTTTGTCCCCGTCAATCCTGTCTCATTAAAGATTTGTCCTTTATTTAGGTATATACATTAACTAACTGGAAAAACACTTTTCCTTGATTTATTATGATTTATTATAAGCATCGAAACTTCCTGGACTGACATGTACAACCATATGTGATCTCAGACCAGATTTCTGTGTAAATCTTTTCCCACACAGTTCGCATCCGAACGGTTTTTCTCCAGTATGTATACGCATATGTACATCTCTGTTACTACGGTTCTTAAAAGTCTTTCCACAGATTTTGCATACTGTGTCAGCCGAAGAAGCTTGAGCATCTGAAAATATTCAACATTCGAACGGTTAGTATCATAATGTTCAAAACCATTCCTAGAAGTTTCTTATTTCTCTATTCAATAGTCATGAAGTAAGTAAAATCTTATAACTCTAGTACAATGTCATTATTCCATATTCAACTTTATTCAAGCAGCCTCAATGGGAAAAATATATTTGCTATGGTTGTCAATAGAGGTGGAAGTCGGGCATATGCTGAATAAATGAACAATTCAATTAACTGATCTGAACAATGAGCCAAATGCATTTCATATATCGTAGATACACGGCCATATGTCTATTACATCCATAAGTCGAGGGGTATATAATGATTAAAAAAAGTTGGTATTTTGCCATGACTCTTCAATATGTTTTTTTTTTAAATTTCTGCCTTATCCAATGTAAATAAATGGTGTTGTTTTCTATGTGATATCGTTATTTTATCACACACCCGTGCCGATTTTGCGACTCCGTAAATATGGTATTGCACGGCCGTGCATATATTTTGACATGACGTCATTAGCGTTATACAAAAATAGTGTAAAGACGCGCTAAATGTAAGCGTTATACTATAGAAGCGTCAAAGAAAAATGACTCTTTTTTTCACTTTAAACTGTCTTTATTTTGGGTATGTGATAAATAGAATATTAAATTCGTGTAAGTTCATTACTGAATTTATTGCACTCGTTGAATAAAATAATATTATGCTCGCCAGAGGCTTGCATAATATAATTTTATTCAACTCGTGCAATAAATTCAGTATTGAACTTACACTCATTCAATATCCTCTATTTAATCTGGCAAGTATTTCATATGGTGTAATAATGTCATTCAAAGAATTAAACTTTACACAATTTTTTATTGCAGGGATTAAAGGTATCTAATTGGTATTTCAGTTTCAATTATTCAAACATCTTTCTATGTTCATTCCAATTGGTATTATGATTAATGTAAAGTTGTTGTTTTTTCCACTCTGTTAATTGTCCTTTTTTATCATTACAATAAAACTTATGATTTTCATACTTCAACAAATTTCTATGAAATGATTTTTTTCCAACATCTTATTTTTCTGTAGATCTTTTTTAAAATAAGTCTTTATTTTAACTTTTATATACTCGCTCATGTTTATTTCACTCTTATTCAAAGCCTGCTTTCACATAAATTTATGACCACACTCACAATCATGTTGACTCATTCCAATAAATGTTTATTTCACTCAAATAATGTGTATCGTTCTTCACTCATATATATTAGACCTTCCCATTCAGTCTGTATTCACTGTAACACACATCGTATTCTGACTCCAATTCATACCAATGTCCACCCAGAAACATGTTTTATTTTTCATTTCTTATAACATGTTTCCTGCATGGACCACCATATGAGATCGTAGGTTTGACTTCTGGTTAAACCTTCTCCCACACACTTCACATCCGAATGGTTTTTCTCCAGTATGTATTCTCATGTGTACATCCCTATTTTGCTTGTTTTTGAATGTCTTCTTGCAGATTACACACACTGTCTCCTGGTCCTGGTCACCGTCTGAAAGGATAATATCAAGTTTAATAAAGTGTTACGTTTACACATAATATTGCATTTATCAAGCTCTATGATAAACTATCTAACTATTAACAAAAACACAATTTTTTTTTTTTTGGTAATGCTATATTTTTTTCTTTTCCTTTACTAATAAATCAATAGTTGATATAATACACATACAAACAATCAAAAAAATACAAAACAAAACAAATAAACAAATTGAGGTATATTGAAAATCATAATAATACACAACACAGAACCTAATATAATCCAACACTAGGCATTTTCTGTATATTTTCTGAACAATGAAGTTCTTGTTACTTGTATTAAGGCAGACTCCTATAAAACATAATAAAAATCCTGTCTTTTTTTTTGTCTTTTATTTTAATGTCTTACGTTGGACAATATTTCCATTATGATTGAAATCATGTTTATTGTCTGTAAAATAAATTTTGAGTATGTTAACATTTTATAGTATGTATGGTATGTTGATAATTTTCTTTTTAACTACACAAGAATTTGTTTCCCCCATTCGAACTAGATCTTGCTAGAATCTTGCTATGATTATTTATCATATCAAAAATCTTTCTGCATATGCACAACCATATGGGTTCTAAGAATTGATTTCACTCGAAACCTCTTATTACAAATTGTACACATAAATGGTTTTTCTCCAGTATGTATTCTCATATGTACATCCCTATTTTGCTTGTTTTTGAATGTCTTCCTGCAGACGCCACACACTGTCTCAGGGTCTTGTTCCACATCTGAAAGATTAAGTGAATTGTAATGTTAATTTTGTCCATTATAATTATCTAATATACATTCCATATTCAAATCTATATATAATGTTCTATCTAAAACAAAGACTTTTGGTAACGGAACATTTTTTTATTTATTTAACAATATGTACATGTAGTAGGTGCAAAACAAAAACAGGTTTATTGAAAATTATAATAACATAGAAACAGTGTAATAATATACAAACAGTGACCTTCACCCTTAACTTAATGTAACAGAAAATGAATAGCCTTAAAATGCCACTAATTAAGAGCCAGGGTATCTGCCTACATGTCAATGTTGTCTGACCAAGCTCTTTACATGCATGGGACCAAAATATCAACTGTCAGTTTTGCCCAAGTTGACAGTAAATGGAAATTTTCAAGAATATTCTAAATAAATATTATAAGGACAAGTTAAGAAATGCTTCAGATATAAACAAGTCAAAATAAGATTTTGTCAGCCTTGCAATGCTGCATTTTTTATATCAAAATCCATTAAACTTTCGGACAGTTTTTAATTCAAAACAGGCCAAACACATAGATCTCATAAATTCATCAGTTTAACAGTTAATCGTATAGAAGAGGTTTTGTATACAGACATGGGCGACAGATGTCTTTCTGATCATTTAACTTTATATAAAATTATCTTACAAATTAATTGAATACTGTACAATATTTTCATTCAATTGAAACTATGTCTGTTCATGAATAATCAGTATCTAATTTTCAGTGTACTTCCACTGCTCTTAATTATTTACACTAGAAAAAATACTTTATTCTTCTTTATTAAAGCTTAACTTGCTAAAATGTCTTCCACTACAGTTTCAATTTAAATCTGGCTGCATATGCACAACCATATGAGATCTTAGATTTGATTTCACTCGAAAACGCTTATTACAAATTGTACACATAAATGGTTTTTCTCCAGTATGTATTCTCATATGTACATCCCTATTTTGCTTGTTTTTGAATGTCTTCCTGCAGACGCCACACACTGTCTCAGGATCTTGTTCCTCATCTGAAAGGTCAAGTGTATTATAATGTTAAATTTGTCCATTATATACATTCCTTATTAAAATCTATCTAAAATTTTCTATCTAAAACAAAGAATTTTGGATAATATTTTTCATAATATATACATGTAGGTGTTGCAGTAACAGAAAAGCAAAACAAAAACAGATTGATTGAAAATTATGATAACATAGTTTTACATAGTAATAATGAACAGTGAACTTCATCCTTAACTCAATGTAACAGAAAATGAACAGACCTTTGCCACTGTTAAGAACCAGGGCATCTGCCTGCATTATCAAAGAGGCCCATTTTGTCCAGGTTGTCAAATAGCCTGTACGGTCAAAGCGAAATTTTCAAGAATTTATTAAATAAATATCACAAGCACTTTAGATTAAAACATTTACGTCAAAATCAGATTCTGATAATGCTGTATTTTTATATCAAAATCCATTAAACTTTGTGTTCAACAAGGCAAATACATATAGCTGTCAGAAATGAAGCATTTAAATCACAAATTTCTCATATATTTAAAATAACCTATTTCCAGCATTATTAATTCAACAATGTGATATAATGTCACACACAGTTTTAAAGAATCTTCATCTTTTTGCACCATTAATGTTAAACATTCCATTAGAATGCAACTTAAAACCAATTTGAATTAAGTACAGACACAAATGTTATCTTTTTTTCCAAATCAAGCTTTAAAGTTATTTTTTTTCACCACTAATCAGTCAGTTTAAGTTGTCTTGGTTTTTTCCCCCAATTCTAACCAGAGTTATGGCCTGTTTTTCCCTAACGTAATAAAAAGGTTACGTCCATTTTTGCCCAGTTACAGCTTTATTTGCCACAATTTATATATTTATAAGTTATTTCCAATCTCTCTGTACATGAACAACCATATGTGACCTAAGATTTGACTTCACTCGAAACCGTTTATGACATACTGTACACATGAACGGTCTTTCTCCAGTGTGTATACGCATATGTACATTCATGTGATATTTTGAAGAGAACGACTTCCTACAAGTTGGACATTCCGTCTCACCTAAACCGTCCAACCCTGAAACAACAAGATTGATATTAAGGAAATTGCCTGAATTCTTCAAGTTTGTCTAATGAAAAACTAATTTGTTTACTAGCTAGACATAGCAAATACTTTTTTCCCACAAATGAAAAAAAATAAAGAAAAATTACAATATCAATAGTTTTATTTTCATAAAGAGCATGCTTAAGTACCCAATTACAATATTATCAGCACACTCAGTTTATACTACTACAAAATTCAAATTTTCCTGGCTTGTTTAGATAATATCTTAATTGACAACATTGGGGAAAAGTCCAGTTTTAACTTATCAATTTTGGCATCATTATTGATGATTTTCTAAATCGACAGACAAACATGGACAATACAAGAAAAATATATATTATTTTATGATGACACAACACTTTTCTTAAATAAAAAATTGTAAAGTTTGAAACTACATAATTATGGATCACTTTTACTGTTATTGCATACTAACTGGTCTCATGTCACACTTCATTCCATTTTTTTTATACTTAACTTTAAATTCCAGGAATAAATTCTATTGTTTAAAAAACACCAACTTTTACACAACACATACTGCTCCATGAGTATATAATAATTATATAAGTTCCATTTGCTCAGTAGAATTCCTCTATATTTATGTGACACATTGAGCTAAAGAATATTTTGTACATGCACCACCATATGCGATCTTAGATTAGATTTCTGATTGAAACATTTATTACACACAGTACAAGCAAACGGTTTTTCTCCTGTATGCATACGCATATGTGATTTAAGATTTGATTTCACTCGAAACCGTTTATGACATATTGTACACATGAACGGTCTTTCTCCAGTGTGTATACGCATGTGTACATTCAGATGATACTTCGAAGAGAACGACTTCCCGCAAGTTGGACATTCCGTCTCACCTAAACCGTCCAACCCTGAAACAACAAGATTGATATTAAGGAAATTGCTTGAATTCTATAACTTTAGTTTGACCTATGAAAAACTAATAATTGTTTAACAATATTGAGATACCCTTTAGCCCAAATGAAATAAACAGAAGAAAAATTACTATATCAATACTTTTATTTTCATGAAGAAGATACTGAAGTACCCAATAGTAATATTAATTACAATCAAACCTTGTAAATACTTCTACGTACTTTAAAAAAAATTTCCTGGTTTGTTTACATACTATCTTAACAAAATTGGGGAAAAGTCAAGTTTTAACTTATCAATTTTGACATCATTTTTTATCATTTTCTAAATCGACAAAAAAAACCCGGACAGCCTAAGTTTCAAAAGCACAAGAAAAAAATTACACACAAGTTAACACTTTTCTTCAGAATGTCACATGTCACACTTTATTCCAGTTTTTTTCTCCTGAATTTAACTTCAAATTCCAGAAATAAATTCTGTCTGGGAGGTTGGATATTTAACAACTGAATTCACCAACTTTTACACAACACACATACTGCTCCATGAGTATATAATAATTATCTAAGTTCCATTAGCTCACAAGTATTCCTCTAAATTTATGTGACACAATGAGCTAAAGAATTTTTTGTACATGCACCACCATATGCGATCTAAGATTAGATTTCTGATTGAAACGTTTATTACACACAGTACAGGAAAACGGTTTTTCTCCCGTATGTATACGCATGTGTACATTTAAATGATATCTTGTAGTTAACGTCTTTCCGCAAATCTTGCACTCCGTGTCGCTTGGATTTTCCAGACCTGAAATAATAAAATACAAACTTAAAACCTTCGGATAAAAAATCGCAAGATCTCATTTCTTCTCAAGAAGAAAATGTAAATTTTCAAATTATATTACATTTCACAACAGGTTTAATATACATTGTCACATAATGTTATAATGTTATCAATCAATATTAATATCTATATGAAAAAAAAAAAATCAAAAAAATCTGAATTATATCTTTCCACTATTAAACTCAAACCCTCCACTTGGATTTTAAAATAACAATTTTGAACTAGAGGATGCTTTTGTAAAAAAGCGCATGTCTCCCCCACTGCTGAGAATAACTGTGGATGGAAACAGGAATGGAAATGGAGATAAGATAATGTAAATACCCGGTAGATGTCCTCACTGATAAGAACTCTAGTTATCATCCGGAAATGAGAAAATGACCAATGGTCACTGTGACCTTGACCTTTGACCTACTGACCATTAAAACAATAGGGATCATTTGATTAATAAGACCAATCATCCTATGAAGTTTGAGGGTTGTAGGTCAAAAGGAACTCTAGTTATCATCCGGAAATGAGAAATTGACCAACGGTCAGTGTGACCTTGACCTTTGACCTACTGACCCCAAAAACAATAGGGATCATCAGCTCTATAAGACCAATCATCCTATGAAGTTTGAGGGCTGTAGGTCAAAAGGAACTCTAGTTATCATCCGGAAACGAGAAATTGACCAACGGTCACTGTGACCTTGACCTTTGACCTACTGACCCCAAAAACAATAGGGATCATCTGCTCAATAAGACCATTCATCCTATGAAGTTTGAGAGCTGTAGGTCAAAAGGAACTCTAGTTATCGTCCGGAAACGAAGAATGGACGGACGGACTGACGGACGGACGGACTGACGGACGGACGGACGGACAGGGCAAAAACAATATGTCTCCCCCCGAGGTGGGGGAGACATAATCATCTATTTGCACTCCAGTTATGTACTCCAGTTATATACTTTATATATGACATCATTATGTTTCTAATGACAATAATAACAAATTATACAAAGATATATATTTTTGATGTATATTTTTATTCATTTTGAACAAAAACTTGTATACAATAATGAATTTCTACAAAACAAATTTCAAGTTGAATATTATGATAATGATGTAGAAGAAATTACAGCATGTCTCCAATTCAAACATTACTGATCTTTACTGTCAAAATTTCCAGTCATTGTTTGAAAAACTAAATACATGTAAAATTCACTTTTACGACACCACAAGTCTACAAAAACTGAACACAAACTGAACATCCTTTTTTCCCCACAAATTAAAACTGTTTATTAATGTTCATATGGGTGATCATATGCCGACGGAGTATCGAGTTCTGGTTGAAACGTTTATAACACACATTACACTTGAACGGTTTTTCTCCTGTATGTATTCTCATATGTACGTTAAGAGAATGTACACGTTGAAATGTTTTCCCGCATAAATGGCATGTTTTCTTACTCATATCTGAAATTCAAAAAGTAAAATGAAATTTATTACAGATGATATTTGGCAAAAGAAATCATGAGATTAATGAAACAGGGGATTACAATGTTGAAGGAGAAAAAAAACAATTTCTTAAAACATATTATGCAAGAAGTGCTAAAATCAGAAATTGTTTAGCATAATGCTAATAAGATATTAAATACCTGGATAATATTTGCGTCTTCCTGTAACCTGGAGTTATTCAACCAGAAAGGCAAAAATACTAAGTACAAGAGAGCAGACTCGAACAAGGGTGATGCTTTCTTTGTTAAAGGAGGTGTGAATTTAAAACAGAAACAAGAAGTATTTTTTTAACATTTTATTTCCTCAACAAAAAACAATGAAAAAAAATTGTACGATATAAACAGTTCATTTACGTTCCTTATTAAAATAATAACTTTTGAAATTTGTAGCTTTGTATTTATGTTTGAAAATTTTATATGATATTTATTTCAAATGTAAGCTAAGCGATTGACGCACAAGCAACTTCAATATCTATTCTTCTATATAGTCATATCACATAAAACTTCCTCTAAAAAGTGTGTTCAATTTATAATTCTTTATAACAGTGTTCTGAACACATCTCATTTCATTATATAATTATATACACAGCAGAAAAAAATATAAAACAAAATAAAAACCAATCAAGTCAACTTATTTGAACAGTATCTTCCAAAACATTCTGAACCACAATTTGACCATGTCATTTAATATAAATGTTGCTAAGCAACAGTTACTGGTTTAATTATATCACTTCATATGAGTGACCATGTGCCCTTTAAGATGGGCTTTCTGAATGAACCGTTTGAAACATATTCTGCACTCGAACGGCCTCTCTCCAGTATGTATGCGCATATGATCATTTTTATTCCTCTTGTTCTTGAACACTTTCCCGCACATGTCACATGTAATGTCTTGTAATGCTTTATTACCTGCAATTTATAAATTTAAACATTAACCCATTTTCACTGCCATGATATCTACAATTTATAAATATAAACATTAACTCATTTTCACTGTTTCTATCTTCTTCTATGATAATAACTAATATACACATTTTTATACCCTTTTGTATTTCTTAAATGATCTAGTCCAGCTTTCATATTTGGGTCTGGCTATTATCAATTTTGGGGATATCAAGATGAAAACTTCTAAGTTGGTCAGGCAACTGTACAGAGTCTAGTAAGACTGTACTGGTAGATACCGCTTATTACCTTTGGTTCCAGGGGGTCAAAGGTTAATCTCCCGAAATGGGTAAATTACCATGAAACTAAATTTTATTTATTATTTATTTCCTACATTAGCAAGGGCAACTCATGGTTAAATTACTTCCAAGATGATTGGGTTTTTTTTTACAAACTTTAATACTATATATCCTTCTGAGACATTAATCCAGCCATTTAGTGTTACAATTAAAACTCAACAGAACAAGCACATTCCTATTTATGCCATGTATATACTATACATATTAAAGCACCAAATTTAACAATAAAACAACATAAAATGTTAACATGAACATTATTTGTTATCATTCAAAATAAATTTTGGTTTTAAAAACTTTTGCCTATGTATACACAGTTCCATGTTCTCTATCATAATTGCTCCTTTATGCTCATCATATATTGAACAGAAACACCACTTCATTAAATTTCTAAAAACATTTGTTCCATTTTCACTAATACATTGCCATTTAGTAGTTTCATAGTTGCTTTCACATAATTAAGTCATCTCACATTTCATAGTTACATCCCTTTTATTCTCTGTCATTTTGGTATTTCATCCATAGTTGTTTCCCTTTAATTCACTGTCATTTCACAGTTGCTTCCCTTTGTTTCATTTGCTCCTTTATAATTGTATTGAAACACTCATTTCGGATGAAACTGTCAGTTAAAACTGAGCTAATGTACAATAATTTAATGCAGATAATTCTTCAATTTGGTAATTTGGACGTCAAGTGAAATATCATGTGCCGTTTAAGATTTGATTTCTGGTTAAACTTCCTGTTACAAACTCGACACTGGAATGGTTTTTCGCCAGTGTGTATGCGCATGTGTACGTCCCTATTCTGTTTGTTCTTGAACATCTTCATACAAACTGGACAAGTCAGATTATCACCTGAAAGTAGCAGTAGATCTTGTCAAATCACTACAGGCGACTTACATAAAATATTAGCTTCAGATTACAAAGATTCAATAATGCAGTTCAAAATATGAAAATGGCATATATGTATAAAATTATATTAGGCAGCAAATCACACTACCACAAATTACTGCACAATTTATCTAATTCTTGTCTTAAAAATGTCCAAAGAACTAATCTGAATGCTTTGATATAGTACAGGGTTAACAGATAAATACAGCTCTGATAATTTAACAAAATTCTGAATTGAGGTGTAATTGATAAGGAAAGAACATGAGAAAATTTTTAGATTCTTGTCTTAACTTTATTTTGTAGTACCTAAATATTGCGTACAAAAATTGGTCATTGACAAAGATACAGCTTCGACTGACAGCAGCATATTTTACAAGAAAAAATAATTTTTAAAATTGCAAGAAATTTAGTTAAGTCAATACAATTAATTATAAGGCAAGACAATCTTTTGTATACTAAACAATCCTAACAGCTTTTCAAATTGAATTCATAGTAAGTTTTCTTTTGTTATCGGTAACACAGTATTGAATAAATTGTATCCTATTGTTATCTTTGCTTTCTCAATTTCTTATCTTTGCTTTTCTCAATTTCTCTTTCTTTTTGATAACTTTTTAATCTTTCAAATATATTACCAGTTAATTTTTACCAAATTTAATAACTTAGATGCATAACTTGTTAAGCCTTTTATTACCACAGTAAATATAGTTGTTTTGATATAATGGCACAATATTGAATATTGAACATGGTCATGGGGCATGTCACCCTACTTGCTATTAATTTTTTTGTAAGTCTCATCTTATTACTAAATATATTGTATCATATCATAATTATCATCTCTATGTCTTATCATCACTTCACTTTAATCATCACACTTCTTTTTTAACGCAAGTGTCTTCACAATTTGCTTTCATTGCATCGGAATCATATTCATATTTCTATAAGACATTATTTCCTTTTTAACATATTTTCATTTTTTTCAGATTTTCAATATCATTGAGCCTTAATAAAATCCCACAAGTGAGCTATCAATAGTACAGAGCCTAATCAACTTTCACATGTGCGCAGGTTGGTCTGACTGTAGGCTTATCACATTTAGTGCAACAGGTCAAGGGTTTAAAGCCTCCTTGAAGTGTACCACCATGTGCGATTTAAGGTTTGACTTCTGTTAAAAACGTTTTTCACAAAGGTTCAGGCAAAAGGCTTTTCTCCAGTGGGGCAAAATTTGGGATGTCGTTGTAAAACCCTTGTTTTGGGAAAGAGAAATATTTGTCCACAATTTACGGGAAAACTTTCCCCAGATGTGCGCTAAAAAGAATAAATAAATTTTTTAGAATTTAAAAAATTTCCATTTTAGGGGGGAATTTTTTCCCTTAAAATTCAAATTTTTAAAAAAAAAAACCAAAAGGGAAAAAAATCAAAGACTTTTAATTTAAAATTTTTTTTTTGTTGTGAAAAAATTTAAAACTTTCAAATAAAAAAAACATTTAAAAATAGAAGATCTGATGAAAAAAACCCAAGAAAATGTTTTTTAAATTATTCACAAAAAATTTGCCATAAAATTTTTATTAGGGTTTAAATTTTCCAAATAAAGGGCACAAAATAAAATTTAAAAACTCCAATTTTAAAGAAAGATTAACACTTAAATACCCTTTAAACAAAAGGGAAATTACCCAAACTGCAACAATGAAAACCCCCAAAAGATTTAAACCCAAATGGAAAAAATTTTTCATTAAAAAATTGAGTTTTTCCCTTCAAAATGAAACTGGGGTAATTTTTGGGATTGGGGGCATGTACTTTTTGTGTAAAAGATTTCCCACATATATCGCATGAAAACGGCCTATTTCCAGTGTGTAACATTTTATGTCTCAGCATATTATGCTTGCTTGCAAATGACTTCCCACAAATATTACACTCAACACGATCTTTGGTGCCGTGACCAGGATCACTTGTATCTATAAATAGAAACAATATGATGTAAGCATCTAATATCAGGTAAAAACTTTTCCCAATACCCTTTTTTCCCCAATACTAAAAACAAAAGGGAAAATTCATCCCAAATCAAAATTTTTTGGGAAATTTTCTTTGTCTATCATAGAAAAACTGCAAATATTCTAAACAAACAAACCCTTTTTCAACCAGAGTAAATTTAAAAATAAAAGGGGGAAACAAAATTTTAAATTTAAATTTCAACAAAGTGTGGGGTTTTTTCAACAACTCATTAAAAAATTTTTGTTTAATTAAAATTTAAAAATTTTCCCAAATTTTTAATTTTAAATATTTTTTTTTTTTTTTAAAAATTTTCTTCAAGTTTTTTTTCCCTTAAAAATTACTATCATAAATTAAAGCCCCTTAAAACCCTTTCCAATTTTTTAATGCAAGTTCTTCCCAAAATTTTCTTTTAAAAAACCCAAAATTTAAATTGTTATTTGTTTAAAACTTTTTGAGTTGAAACATTATTTCTTTAAATTTAAAAAAAAGGGCTAAAGGGGAAAATTTTTTTCCCCCAGTTTTTCTCCTTTAAATAAAACCAAGCATGTGTGTTTTTTACATGGGCTCGCTGGTAAATCCCTTTTTCCAAAAATTTACACGAAAAAGGCCGTTTCCCCCAAAAATGTAAATCATATGTTTTTCCCATGTTTTGTTTTTTTGGGAAAAAAATTTTTCCCAACATAGGGAAAATTGGGTAAACGTTTTTCCCCCAAATTTCCCAAATCTGAAACCTAAAATTTAAAAATAAATAAAAATGAAGAATTTAAAAAAATTTTTAAGTTCAACCTAAAACCCCAAGAATTTTTTTTTTTTTTTAAAATAATTAACTATACAACCCCGGGATAAACCCAAAACCCAAAAAAAAAATTTTTCAAAAATTATATTTTTTTTAAAAAATTTTAAATGCATCATTTGTAAAAATAAAAAGTTACCCAACAAATGCTCCCTTATTTTTTTCATATGTGCATATTTTAAAAATGGGTTTTTTTTTAAGAAAAAACTTTTTTTAAAATTTTCCCCTTTTTTTAAAATTTTTTAAAACCAAAAATAAAAAAAGGCCCTGAAATTTTAAATATTCATTCATAACCCAAAAAAAAAAATGTCAAAAAATTTTTTTTAAAAAGGAAAGTTTTTAAAAAAAAATTAAAAAACAAAAAAACTGAATTTTTTGGAACCCTTTAAAAAAAAAATTTTTTTTTCATCTTTGCTAAGAAATCAATTTTTTTCCCCCCTTTAAAAGGAATTTAAGTTAAAATTTTAAAATAAATGTTTTTAAAGTTTTTTTTTGCCCTTACCCTTTTTTTTCCTTTTTTTTCCTTTTTTCCCCGTTTAATAAGTCATTTTTAATGAAACCCTTTTTAAAATGGTTTTTGGGTTTTAATAAACATTGAAAATTTTTTTGTTAAAAAAAATTAAAAACCAAAATTTTTTAATTAAGGGCCCCCAAAATTTAATTTGAACCCTTTTTTTTTAATCGGTTGAAGTTTTAAATAAGAAAAAAATTTTTCCCTTTCCTACGGAAGTTTTTTTGACATATGTCCCGGCATTCAAAAGGTCTTTCTCCAGAATGTAACGACAAGTGCGTCTTCAGGTTGGGCCCCTTCTGGTTGAATCGACTTTCCACACAGATGACATGAAAGAATGGTTTCTGTCCGGTGTGTAAAATCCGGTGCCGCTTCATGTTGCCAGCACTCGAAAAAATATGTTCCGCATAATATCACACGTCGTTCTAAAAATTCTCAGAATTTTTCCTGTAAAATATGTAAATGATGATATAGCTAATAGTTTAAATGATGAATGAAAAATCTGCTTTTAATTAATTGTCATAAAAAAAAATGTATACTTACAGCACCTTTAATTTTTAGGAGTAAATTAAAAAACAAAAAGAAAATTTTTTTAAAGAAGAAAAAAAATTTCTTTTTTTCAAAAAAAAAAATAAAAAAAATTTTTTACCCAAAAAACAATTTTAAAAAAAAATATATAAAAAAAAATTATTTTTTAAAAAAAAACAATGAAATCCCCCTTTTCCTCAATAATTTTATTTTTTCAAAAAATTAAAGGCCCGTTTTAAATTTTTGGATTTTAAAAAAATTAAAAACCCAAAAAATTTAAAAATTTTTAAAAATTTTTTCCCTTCACAAATTTTTAAATTTTTCCAAATTATAAATTTTTTTAAAAAATTAAAGGTCCAGGTTTTTTTTTGTCATTTAAATTTTAAAAACTTTTTTAAAGTAACAAAAACTTTTAAAAGAAAGGGGTTTTTGTATATTCTTGTTGTTAGTAAAAGAAAATTCCAACTGTACATCTACCCATTATAACCCGAAACATATTCCCTTTTTAACAAAATTTGAATAACGAGCAGCTTAATATAGTGTTGTTTTTGTTCTTGGTTTGCTCTTCTTCTTTTTTTTGCTAAAATAAGACATCAGTTTTTCTATTATTACTTTTACTTTTGAGTCTGAGTAGCATATCACTTATTACACAATTACTGTATTAGTTTTGAATTTTAGATTCATTTTTTAATTCACTTTACACTAATAACACAATATATTTGTTCATATGCCAGTTTAATTAGTTATTCTCATGTACTGTCAAACAACACCTTTCACCAACTTTTTTCCTTCAGCTGTTCCAGAGACCCCTTAGCTCATGGCACGCCCTTACTTTTCACCAACTATTTCCTTTAAATAATCACTCAGCTGTTCCTTTACACTCCTTACATTTGTGTTTCTGTCAGCTTCAGATGTAACTGCATGTTTAACATGTACATACATATGTGTTTTCAAGGTGGCTTTCTGTGTAAACCTTTTCATGCAAAAGGTACACTGGAATTGTTTCTCGCCAGTATGTATTAACTTATGTCTGGCCATGTTTTGTTTGCTGGCAAACTGTTTACCACAAATATCACACATTGTGGTCCCAAGATCAACCAGTGGAGTCCCTAAAAATATAGAAATTATGACTGTAAATTACTGAATTTAATTGCATTAGATTATTAAATTCTTATCTAGATCAAAATCATAATCTTATCTATAAGTTTCAATTCCACATTAGTAATTATGATAAAAATTTACATTTTTCTTAAATGTTCAACCAACTAACATTCTGATTCTGGGGCTCATCATCCATAAGGTAACAAAAAAAGCAAAAAAGTTTCTGAAAATTATTTACTACTAAAAATGTTTTTTTACTTTACTCAGTTACAGAATATTCAAATAATCATACTGTCACTGCTCCTCTTTTTATATTTCATAATGTTTTATTTAACAAAAATGTTAAGTAATATATCTTCTTTATTCATCATTTGTTGACTTTTTTAAAGGCAAATGAACATATCATTGAGTGGTCACTTTAGTAATACATTTAAGGTCTGAAGTATTAGTGCTGTATCTTGTATTTCTCCACTCTAGAAGATTTATGATTTACAACATTTTTTTTTTAGTAAATTTCAAAATCTCCTTAAGGCAATGTTTTGCAGATAAATCACAAACACAACCAACTTGAATACTGTTTAAAGCCACTACAAAGATTATGCACAATCAAGAATAATGTTTAAAGCCACTACAAAGATTATGTACAATCACTTTACACTTATTATAATGTTTAATGACTTTCCATAACGTCATAGCAAACATATCTGCAACAAATTCATGACCAGACTCCTTCATTAATTCCTACTCTTTCACATTTCCTACTCCTTCCTTTAAACATTTCCTTCTTCTTCCTTCAACTTTTCCTACTCTTTCAACATTTCTCTAGTCCTGCCTTCAACATTTCTTACTCCTTCCTTCAACTTTTCCTACTCCCAGATTCTTTAAACATTTCCTTCTCCATCCTTCAACTTTTCCTACTCTTCAACATTTCCCTAGTCTTGCCTTCAATATTTCTTACTCCTTCCTACAAATATTTCATACTCCTTTCTTCAACAATTGTGTTTTCATTCATAAATCCCGATGAGGATATATTAAATTTTGAAAAAAAAAAGCCTTACAGTTTACATTCTATCTCTCCTTCAAGTTTGATATCTAAATAAAGTTGCCATTATTCATCATATAACATCCATTCTCAACACTTGTGGACATATGCAACATGCTTAACTTACTATTCAACCATGTGACTTTGTACGAAAGTTTCATATCAAGTTCAACTTGTTTAAATGAACAGCCATGTGCGACTTTAACGTAGCTTTTTGGTTGTATGATTTCAGACAGATTTTACACTGGAAAGGTCGAACTCCTGAGTGGATCAACTTATGTCTCTCTATGTTCCGTTTATGAGCGAAATATTTTCCACACACGTCACACTGAGGCTGGTTCTTATTCTCAAGTTGACCAGGATACAGTGCTCTATTATCCTGGTTCCTGTCAATACAATCCTTCAGGCCCTGGTTCCCAAATACACAATCCAAAGTTCCAGGCTTCCCCATTGTAAAGTTGGGAAAACCTATAAAAGTGATAAAGATTTGTTAATTTTTTTTCATTACTTACTTAGTTCAAATAGCCTTATAAATACCTTAAATACATGTACTAAAATGGACTATAAACAAAAATCTAAGGATGAAACAAAAAACTAAACAACAAATATAAGATTTCAAAAGATAATATATTAAAACAATTTTTAGAGCAAGTATTAAAAGGGTGTTAATGTTAGTACAAAATGTATATAAATCAATAAGTATAAAAAGTAAAAACATTGCCATTATCTATCAATACAATCAAACTGGGTAGGTTATGGACCCTATATTGTTACAGACATTCAGTCAACTGTGAACAGCACCCAGTAGCAGTTGCACACAGTAATGACAGAGGTGCTGCAAATCTTACTCCACCAATAAATAAAGTTACTATTCAACTTATCCCTGTCATGTAAAATCCAATCAAGTCATTTGAAACAAGTTCTTTAGTATTTCTTCATAGGTTAATTCATATAATAGTTTTCTTATCCAAATTAATATGTTTTAAATAACTTTTCAACCTATTATGTAACTGATTAAATCTAAATAATTAGTTTATCTTTCATATGTACAACCATGTGAGCTTTAAGATTCGCCTTTTGATTAAAGCACCGATGGCATTTTTCACATTGAAACGGTTTTACTCCAGTGTGGATCATCCTATGTCTTTCTAGTTTTGCATTGTTTTGAAAGTATTTGCCACAAATATCGCACTGTTTTTTACCGCCTTGACCAATGGTGCCGTGACCAGGATTTTCTACTGATGCATTAGTGTTAGGATAGAACATCTGACCTAAAATGGTAAATAAAGTAAATTCAAAACATCATTGTTGACAACACCAAATTTTAAAGATCTTACAACATTAAATTACTAAAATTTAGGACTAATTAAAACCAAAGCTTTTTCCATTTTCTTGAAATCTTTATTTTACACAAAATCATCATTTTTTTTTATTTACACAGTGTCTATTCTAGGAATTGAAAAATAGGGGTGATTTTCCCCCCTCTATTTCAAAAAAGGGGGCGATTTTCAAAATCAAAGGGTGCCAATATAAACTGCCAATGTTAAATCCTCTGCATTAAGTTTACACTGAGGCATTCAACCGATGAAATAATTAAAACGATAATATTTATTTAAGGCAGCAGAAGTTGTCCCCCCTGAATTTTTAAACGAAAACAAATTATTACAGAACTGCCGCGATTGATTATAAAGGGATTGGCAATACAAATAATCGAACTATCATTCACGTCTAGATCGTAGCCAAGCTATGGATTGCCTCATTTTTCTTGATTATTTACTACACTAAAATGGCGCCCAACTGTCAGACCTAGCACACTAGTTCCGGTCGATACGGAACATTCCGTTAATTTCCGTCAACTCACGTAACGAGTACCATACGGTACTAAATTATTATAATTAGCTTACAGTTA
The DNA here is from genome assembly GCF_026571515.1 of Ruditapes philippinarum. Lineage (NCBI taxonomy): Eukaryota > Metazoa > Mollusca > Bivalvia > Venerida > Veneridae > Ruditapes > Ruditapes philippinarum. Next base: position 54,505 of record NW_026852348.1, on the reverse strand, counting down.
CCTCCCTTCGGTTTTCTGTGTAAATGTAAACAAAACAACCAAATATAATGCGGGATGGAAGTTTTACGGTTTTATTAACTTTTTTTATAGATGCGCGATTTTCACGCACATGATTTTGAATTATGCGCGATCTGTTAAATACTAGCGTGAATCGCGCAATCGCGCGTCCTAGAATAGACACTGTTTACATCAAATATACATACACATAATTTTCATGTTATCTTGTTATCCTACTCCTCTGTATACACTCAACAATATTATACATAATTATAAACGAAAACAATATTTAACAATATAAAAAGATCAAATAACCTTAATAATTATGTAACTTCTTTCATATTATGTCCAATTAATGGACAAGCAACTCTTTTTAACTTGTAACCAGTCATTATGATTATCTACAAATAACTGATTTTTTTTTTTACTTGTTTATGCAACAGCTATGTCTTACATGAAATTATAACTTAAATTTAATAACCATTTAACCATAACCAATAACCATTGGGAAAATCCAAACCTATCAAATATTGACTTGTTCAGATAATTTTACAAATTCATTAAAACCCATTACACTTAAAACTTGTGCTTTTTGGAAAACTCTTCATATCGCCGAGTGATTTCCAAAACAAATTGGAAATTTTCAATACTTTTGTCATTTGTGTCAAGTCCTACGTTCTCTATTTTATACCCGGCGGTCTTTTAATTACTGACACAAATCAATCATAAATTGTCACTGAATTTCAATATAAGAAATTTATCAATGACTAAATAAATTTTAGAGACAATCTAATGAGAACTGGGATTTATAATGTACAATCATATGAGATTTTAAATTTGACTGTTGATTAAACCGCTTCCGACAAACTTTGCACTCAAAAGGTTTATCGCCAGTATGTATAAGTTTATGCCTGTCCATATTGTATTTAGAGTAAAACGCTCGCCCACAATAGTCACACTGGTACCCACCTGTGCCCTCACTGTTTGTATCTGTAAAAAGAACGAGTGAAATGTAAGAAACAGATATTTGTTTTTTGACTTACACACCTCTTGGTGTAACATCAGAGCAACCTGACTTTTAAACCTTTGACCTGATAGTTGTAACTTATTCTATGTACCCAGTGAAGACCAAGATAAGTGATGCTGTCTGACCAGAGTCTGCACTGTTATATTTTGTCAGTACCTTATCATGAAAATTTCCCAAAAGGTTTTGTCCGGAATGAAAAATGAACAAGACATTTAGCATAGTAAATAGAGTTAAGGAGAAACTAGTTTACATAAGACAGGCCATTGAACTCGAACATGACTTATTATGGATTTTATAAGATAAGAACACTTGTCTAGTCTTACAACAAAGGTTGCTTTGACTTTGTAATCTTACATCTTTAAGTAACATCATTTCTCCATTGTATGATCACACATAAAACAAGAGCACCGCTAGGCGGAGCATTATATGCCCGAAACTGCTTTTTTTCTTTACTAAGGATGAAGCATTTGTAAGACATTACATAAATTAAATAAAGTATTACCTCCTTCAAATAGCAATCCTCCTATAAAGTTTGAATATTGTGGGCCAAATGGAACTTCAGTTATGCTCTGGAAACTGTTTTTAGTTTTGAGGTAATAGCTACCTTGAACTTTGACCGTGTGACCCCAAAATCAATAGGGGTGTTCTACCCAATATGGACAATCATCCTATGAAGTTTCAACACTATGGGCCAAATAGAAATTAAGTTATGTTCTGGAAACTTTTTTTCAGTTTTATAGTAATAGTAACCTTGACCTTTGACATTGTGACCCCAAAATCAATAGGGGTGTTCTACCCAATATGGACAATCATCCTCTGAAGTTTGAATATTGTGGGACAAATAGACCTTAAGTTATGCTCTGGAAACTGTTTTCAGTTTTAAAGTAACAGTGACCTTGACCTTTGACCTTGTGACCCCAAAATCAATAGGGGTCTCCTACCCAATAGGAACAATCATCCTATGAAGTTTCAACACTGTGGGCCAAATGGAACTTAAGTTACGTTCCGGAAACTGTTTTCAGTTTTAAAGTAATAGTGACCTTGACCTTGTGACCCCAAAATCAATAGGGGTCTTCTACCCAATATGGACAATCATCCTATGAAGTTTGAACACTGTGGGGCAAATGGAACTTAAGTTATGCTCTAGAAACTGTTTTCAGTTTAAAGGTCATAGTGACCTTGACCTTTGACCTTGTGACCCCAAAATTAATAGGGGTCTTTTACCCAATATGGACAATCATCCTATGAAGTTTGAACACTGTGGGCCAAATGGACATTAAGTTATGCTCTGGAAACTGTTTTCAGTTTTAAGGTCATAGTGACCTTGACCTTTGACCTTGTGACCCCAAAATCAATAGGGGTCTTCTACCCAATATAGACAATCATCCTATGAAGTTTGAACACTGTGGGCCAAATGGAACATAAGTTATGCTCCGGAAACTGTTTTCAGTTTTAAGGTCATAATGACCTTGACCTTTGACCTTGTGACCCCAAAATCAATAGGGGTCTTCTACCTAATATAGACAATCATCCTATGAAGTTTGAACACTGTGGGCCAAATGGAACTTAAGTTATGCTCCGGAAACTGTTTTCAGTTTTAAGGTCATAATGACCTTGACCTTTGACCTAGTGACCCCAAAATCAATAGGGGTCTTCTACCCAATATGGACAATCATCCTATGAAGTTTGAATGTTGTGGGCCAAATGGAACTTAAGTTATGCTCCGGAAACCAAATTGCTAACGGACGGACGGACAGACGGACGGACGGATAGACAGACGGACGGACGGACGGACGGACGGACGCCAGGGGGTATAACATAATATGCCCGAAATTCTTTCGGGCATATAAAAACTAGGAAAATTAGCAATTAACATGTAAAATTGAGTAATTTACTATTTGTAAATTTAAAAACTTCTTTTCATCAAAATCATAGAATCATAATCAGCTTTGAAAGAAAAAGTGTAACTGGATGCTATCTTACTAATAAAATATAAACAATGGTCAACAAATAACAAAATAAGTTTGTTCAGTTAAATCCCTTTTCTTCCTCTTCAATTCTTTCAACACAAATTAGTTTATGCCATAATATCCACTTTGCTTTCAAGAAAATGTTTTATGGTATTCCTTTTCCTCTCAACAAAAGTACAGATTTCTAGTTATCTGTTGTCAATTAATAAATTTCTTTCTTTTACATTTTTTCACTTCCAAAAATAGGAAGTTTATTCTCTTTGTTATTCTAGTTATCCCTTTTGCTTTTTACACATGTAAGTAACTCTTTTAATCTCCTTTGCCTTCAATTGAAGTCAATATCATGACACAATTTCCTTTAGTATCAGTAACCAAATCAGCATCAGGCTTACTTCCTATTGCAGTACTTGTACAATTTAATCCACCAAATTTGTCCAAAAAAAAATACATTTCTAACAGTTATGTGAACTACTGTAGGAGTTATCTTCCCTCTGAATAATTTGGGAGTTATCTTTTCTCTGAGCAAACAGGTTATTATAACTGGAATCAACAGCTAAGTGAGCGCGTTATAATCATTTAGCCCAAGTAGTTTTTTAAACTGAACAGTTATCTGAACTACTGTAGGAGTTATCTTCTCTCTGAATAACTTAGGAGTTATCTTCCCTCTGGACAAACAGGTTTTCACAATTGGAATGAACAACTAAGTGGGTCCTCCAGTTACTTCTCTGAGCAAATCGTTTATTACATATCTTACAAACATACGGCTTTTCTCCAGTATGCGTGCGTAGATGAACTTGAATATTCTGTTTGGTTTTCGCTGTCTTGCCACACAGCTGGCAGGTATACATCCTATCTTCAGTGATGCCTGTAATGTAAAGTCACTGTGTGAATAAATTACTTCAAACTTGTTGCCTTTTTATTTTTTCTACAAACACTACTTAGTTCCTGCAGGGCCCATAAAAAACTAATAATGCTCACCCTTTTCTGAGAAATTCGAATATAAACATGTACTCTGCGGTCAGCCTACATGTATGTGCATACTGGACTGGCTCTATCTTGAAGGCCATTCACTCATAAGTCAACATTTTTTGCTACAAAGATATTATTAATATCAACACATTTGAAGCCAGTATATAGTACCATTTCAAAACAGACTGAACAATGAACAATAAACTACTGTATAGACGAATATAAGATTGGTTATTTGACCTCGTTCAATTTTGATATCAAACTTTCAAAAGAACAGAAATGAAAAGGAAGAAAGAAATATGTGAAATTTTAAACTCATCTTTATTTGTTACAAGTTATATTCAAATTTCATTACTAATTCATTTTTGGTATGTTTTAAACACATTTACAATTACAAATTTAGGTAATTAATATTATGTTATGTATGTATAATGTATTAGCATTAAGAATTGAAAGTTATTATTTTTAGACAAAGAATTATAAAATAAATATTTATGGGGGTATAGAGTTGTAAACTTTGTTATACACACTTTGCCAGGTATCAATAATTGTTCAAGAAAATTTCAAGTATCAAAATAGTTCTTTCTTTTTCTTTTTATATTTTTTTCCTTTCAATTACTTTTAAATTCCAGGCAAAAACAATTTAACATTTGAGTTGATACATTTTAATATTCCAAGTGAAAATTTAGTTTTAAAAGTCCAGGTTCAATCAATTTGACATTTGAATTTGTTCCAGGTGATAAAGGTTTTACCATTCCAGGTTAAATCAATTTTGACATTTAAGATGATATTGTTTTTTTTCTTCTTCTCTTTTTTCTATTCCAGGTGGAATTGGTTTCACATTTCAGATAATAATCTATCTGACATCTGAGATGAACTGTCTTTTTAAAATTCCAGTTGAAATTATGTTTCTTATTTCAGGCGGGATCAGTTTGACTTCTACAGTTGATTTTTATTTCATATATTCCTTGCAGTAATTAACAGTGCAAGTTGACATTGACTAGTGAAATTGATTTTTACAATTTCCAGGTGACTCAACTTTCAAATCAAGTAAATAAAGATATTCATTTCAATATGGTTATCTCTTCACATCATAATGGCATTGCCCAACTCAGATTGACTTGAATGCACTACCATGTGTACTTTCCAATTACTCTGGGCCGCGAATGCTTTTTGACAAATATGACAAACATATGGCTTCTCCCCTGTGTGTATTCTCAAATGTACTTGCATATTCTGTTTTGTTGTGAACTCTTTTCCACACAATTCACATGGGAATGACGGTTTCTTAATTCTTTTTATACCTGTAATTTATAGAAAAAAATACTTATACTAGAATAAAAAAATTTATTGCTCTTGTGAAAATTATTCTTAACTTTTTCTTTTTTTGGGGGTGGGGGCGACTGTTTCTCCCTGCATCTGAAAAACCATTTTTATTATTGACAAAAGAACAAATTAAGATTTAAACTGTTTTTAATTTTTATTATTTTTAAAAAGACTAGAAAAAAAACATGACTACCAAAAATTATTCTATATGTTAATAACATAATTGTTAAGAGAGAACATTTAATGTAATATAATACAAACCAATAGCTCTAATCAAAACCACTGGAGGTGGGGGGGACATAAATCAAAATTTGATTCTACATTTGAAAGTCATTCACATGATACAGTTACTATAAAGCAACATTGCTATTACAATCTTTTAAGTACAGTTATTTTACCCTGTTGTAATTGCCTATTACACATGCTCAGATTTGAACTTTGAACTCAAAGACAAGTGTGTCAATATAAAAATGTTGCAAATTGAGCAACCACCAGAATAGAAATGTGTCTGCCATTATATCTGTAAGTACCCAGTACTAACCAACATTTCAAATTTATTAATATATTCATTTTCTTTGTGTCTTCAGAGATGTGATGCATTGCTAGGCAACAGTTTACATGACAAAAATTCACTACACAAAACTGATTTCTTTCTCTGGTCTGATTTCCTTGTAATGTTCCAGAAATTCAAGATGTTGCCGAGCAACATGCGATTGTAAATGATGTCTTTGCCTAAATGTTGCGTCACAATGTTTACAACGGTACGGTTTTTCTCCAGTGTGTATACGCATATGTATTATTAGGTTTTGCTTCTTCTTGGATATCTTTCCGCAAACAGGACACGGCCAGTAACTCTTGGCTGCCGCTAACTTCTCAACTGAAACAAACAGAATAACTGAACTGGATAACTTGGTTTTCTTTTAAAAACAGTATGGTTTACCAATCAATTCTGACAAAACCTGTCCCATACTGCTGGAACAGAAACAATGGTCTTTCTTCATGTGTGCATTCAATGACCACAATTTCTAAGCAACAATAAAAGGTTCTATACATATTTGTAATTCATTTTTATGTAGTATATTTAAAGCATATAGTTATTACAAAGTAAATTATTGTGCAGATAAATATGTAAACTAAATATCTTTTCCAGGTTATCCATCTATAACGTTATATAAATACAACCATATTAAAACATTACCAACTCCACAAAGTGTTTTCAAAATTATTAAAATAACAATACAATGAATTTCTCAATTTAAATAAACACCCTAATGACACAAACGACATATACATAATTTTGTTACCCTACCCAGATATAAACATGTGTATAAAGGCAAATTTTTCACCATTGAACAAGTATGATGGAAACATTTACATTTAGACAAATTTTACACCATATAACCATGTCGAGTTTGCCTAAGAATTGCATTCAGATGTCATAAGTAAAGTACCACACATTTTGCCTTCACATTAGTGTTGATATTATAAATCTATTACATATGGAAATAAAATGCCATAGATAAAGCAAAACATAATAATGGAAGAATTTGTTTATTTAATCAATGTGATCAGGAAATGAACATTAACTTATAAATATTATAAATATTAAATATGACTGCCTAAGTGAAGTTACCACATTATGTATGTATTGTATATAACTAAAGTAATTGTAGAACACAAAATAGTGACCAGGGAAATACAATGGGGGAAAAACAATTATCATAAAATTGTTCATCCTCTTATTATCAACAAGACTGCAAAAACCCAAACAATTTAAATTAAAGTAAAAATTTGGCTACGGTCAAACATAATAACTGTAAGAGAACATGAAAACAGCCATTATCACGGAAGAGTTTTGTAATCAAAACGTATACATTAATTTCATCTAGTATACATGACTAGGGATCATAATTACAGCTGTAAATATTTGTATCTAATCACCATTAACATGTCTAATAAAAACATACATGTATGTAACTTTCATTAAACTACATAGTAAATTATTATGCCAACATGGTTTTTGACTACGTCTACATGACTGTAACAATAATTATTATATAATAATTAATAATACTAATGCCAACATGGTTTTGAAAGTCAACCAGTCCATGTTAACTGGCTTATTCTGAAATTTAAAATTCCAAAATATTAATATAAATGCAACAACATATAAGCAAAATATGCTTCAAAAGTGAAAACAAACGCACAAAACAACTGTCTTTTTATTATTTCTTTAAACAATAATACATTGCTATTTTCTTCTAAGGCATTCCCCCAAAGTCGGTAATTTTCTTGCACTGAAGCTCAAGAAGTAATCGTGATTTGTACAGAAGACACAATTGACAGTAACTCTGAGACTTTTCAAGTTTATTCTCTTGATTTTAACATGAAACTACTGTCAATAGCTGTTACTTGAACAACTTGTTGTTTATCTTCATCGTCCACAAATGTTTATAGACAAAGGGACAGTATCTCATAAGAAGTAATTTTCAAGTCTTATTAACATTACTTATCATATTCCATATTTCACTGAAGTATTTTCACTCTTTTCAACAAGTGTAATTGAGTGCTACAAAATGCACTAAATTTTAAGACCGAGTTTATACACCTAATACCAATTTTAAACCAATTAACAAATCACAAATTGTGATACACTGTGTGTACTGTACTGTTACATGACAGCAAAAGTTAGAGCACTAATCAATTATTGAAGTGTACAGAACTGTGGGTGTGCTTTAGAAATGGGCAAGAATTTTTGTTAAAAGGGGGACAACCACACTGGTACACAAAATATCTACACAAAATCATATTAATTGAGTTTAGATCAACAAACATTTCAGTCAATCAATTAAATGGCACTAATTGTTCAGATTATGTTACATATTATTACACACTTCTACATCAAATTAGCTCAAAGTTACACCTTTTACTAGGAATACATGAATATGACTATACACTTCTCACATAATGATCATGTTCAAGAATTACACTCAAAAATATGCAATTAATTGTTGTTGTTGTTTTTTTTAGAAGATTCAAAATCCTGACCACCCAGGGCTAGTGCTAGGAGAAAATGACAAATTTGACACACCCTGTTTCTCTTACCCCACCCATGCTTCTTCACTTGGTAAGTAATATAAGGCAAATGCCAATTTATATAAATATAGAAACTTTGACCTTGAACCTTTATAATATAATTGTTAGTTAAAAGTAACCTCAACCTTCAACCATTCATATTGTTGTAATGATTCACATAGAAATACCTTAAACTTTATCCTTTATATCTAACAGTTTTTGACAAAAAATCACCAAGAATCAAATTTGATTCAGCCTAAAATAATGAATATAATTATATACATTGATAATACTCAGATATATAGTTTACCCAGACATCTAAAGTGTTTGCTTTAGCCTCTTATACTCAATTCAATTTGCCATTGTATGATTTGATAAAGACAAATTAAAAGTTGAGTTTTTTCCTAATTTTGTTTAAAACAAAGAGAAAATGGCTGGGTCATGTTAATTTGCAAAAAATGGTGAGAAAAAACTCAGCCATTTAACAACATTTCAATAATCTTTGATTTTAGAATCACATCAAATCTGAGTATATTTCTTGAACTTTGACCACAGACAGGACTTCTATATTTATTCCCCTTATCTGAAGGGAACATGACTGGTCTTAAAACACTATTTGTGTATTGTATACTACATAGTGGTATGCACCACCTAACAAAGTACCATAACTTTTCATGTTTTAAAATTTTGTTAACAATTCCTTTAAAAGACTTCATTGCAGAAATTATACTTTTTCTGTATAGTCCATTGTTAACAAAATTTCAAAAATAATGTAAAATTTATCATTTTAGTAACAAAATTTATTCAATTATAAATAAATTTTAACAAAAACGAAATAGAATATTTGCAGAAATTAGCATAATAATTTTTGTGTTATTAAACAATTTCCAATAAGTTCTACATATTTTAAAAAATTTAAGTAAAATATAATAATTAACAAAATTTCATATTATCTAAGATGGATTGTCTCCCTTTATATCCCCCAGAGATTTTATGCTACTATCTAAACTTCTGCAAATATTCAAACAATTAGCAACTGTTACAATGTCTGTGCTTACATATCAAAATGTCCAGAGAAACTTTTCAAATGATTGTGTGAATCTAACTTTTTATAGATAAAATTCTATACAGTGAACATTTGATTATTTTAACAAATAGTTAATTATTAGTCAATTAAAAGACTACTATTCTAGAAAACAATTTTTAAGACATCTTGCAACAAAACCTTTGAAAAGTGAGTCTGAATAAATCTTAAACAATATTTAATAATCTTAATTGTTTCAAAACAATTAGGACAGGAGCCCCCCTCTTAGAAACTGCTCATGCAGACACCTTAGACATGTTAGACTTAATAAACATCTCCCTACCTACATGCAGCACAATTTATTTTTTTTAGATTTTAGCTCTTTTGAAAAGGAAATGAATAGATTTAGTGTCAAATGTTGATACCTTAAAGAACTTTTTTTGGTGAAGACTGCATGTACATAAGAAAGACAATTGGTTCATTAAATTGACCAATATCAATGATAAATTTATGTCAAGACAAACACTGGCTTTGACATACTAGTATCACATATTTTGAACATAGAGACATAGTTGGCTTCCTTCTCTACATATATACACAATCAGTTTCATTTTGTATAAAATCTCTTATTGTGGTGTCATGGTAATTTGAACTGAGCTAATTCGTCCGAATTGTTTAGTTAAGTAAAACTTTCAATGTTTATATATAAATATAAAATTGACCTACCTTTCTGTATATCTCTTCCCAATTTCCATGTAGAAATAACATACTAAATTAATGCATTACACTTTTCCTTCAAATTTGGTTTTCAGATTTCATCAAAATAAAGAATTCCATTCTAATTCTCATACTTAAACCTTCTTTTCTGGTTTAACTTATAAAATGATCTTGTTCTGCTATGAGGTATAAGCACCAGATTTGAAGTAAAAGAACTTTGCATTAAAAACAAGAAGTATTCCAAACACAAAGTGTTTCCTAAATTTTGTTTTAGCAGTAATGTAGCATTCAGCAGTAATGTAGCTTATATTTTGTTTCAGCAGTAATGTAACATTCTTCAATTCAAAAGTAATGCTACAAACTAATACAACAGTTACTACTACTTGTTTCAGCAGTAACAGTTCCAATTTCATCAATAATGAACAGAAACACTACTACTAGATTCAGCAGTACTGTCACAATATTTCAACATGAGCAGTTCCGGTGTGGGAGGAATGTAAGCACAAACAACAGTTGCTGATTGCAGACTATCTCCATTTCCATGGTTACCGAAAAAATGAAGTTGTCTTATGTAATGCTCTTTTGTGTATATCAGTCAGAAAATTTGTTAAAGATATAATTACAATTAATGTTAAGATAATAACTTACTTTCTAAGGCCATATGCATTTGACCAAACAGACCAAGATAGTTTAAACATAAATATGCTACAAAGCAGACCCATTTAATACTTCAATGAAAATTAGATAAACTTAAACAGTTAAATATAAGCAATTGTAAACGTTTCAAAAGACTTTATCACAAAAAAAAAGAACCAATGTTGGTAAATTTATTCACAATGTTCACAAGACTTTAGACAACGTCTATTTTTGACAACCAGCCAATGGAGATAGTCAAAAGTTTAGAAAATAAGATATGAACACTTACTGTAGCCTTGCTGCATATCAGCTGCTGACCCCATAGCACCAGAATTTGGGTCAAAGTTCATTCCTAAAGATAAATTAGGATCCCAATCTTGAGGAATTGAAGGTCTACCGGGTTCAACACCGGTTATTTCTAACTCCATCTCACTTTCAGTTATAGCTTCAACTTTGATATTAACATTAGGGTCTAAGTCACTATCTGTCTTTTGTCTATCACTAGATTCACCCGTATTTCCGTCACTAGGTTCATTTGGAATGGTAGAGGAAGAAGAGTTTGTGTTTTCGTCATCTTTACTTTCGCCTAACTGAGATGGAGATTGACTAACATTATTTGATTCACTAATACCGTCATTAGATAAGTCACTTGGTTCTTGTTTCACCGGTGTAGTTGGCATAGAGCCAGTGGAGTTTCGCTGAGGACGTGAAATTGGATATGGTTCATGTCTAATGCTTGGTGATCTAAGACTACCACCTGGGGACATTCCTGGCATGGGGCCTCGAGGTAATATCTGTCTAGGATATGGTGCCCGTGGGTTCCTCCTTGGTGCCGGGCCATATCCAAGTTGGGCTGGTATAGGTATTTGTTGCATTGATTCCAACATTTGCTGCTGACGCTCTTTTTCCTTTTCGGCTTGCTTTTTCTTATGGTGTCCTGAAGAAATTTTTAAAATTGTTAAGACATGCCATATTTTTTTTTATTGGATACATTAAAATTTTATGCTTTTCAATAGTACTTAATAAAATAAGGTTCAAAATATTTTGTCTATCAATTTGCAGGGAAATTTATAATTAGTCACAACTGAAACAGTTAGCATATCAAAACCCACTTTTTGCACTGAAGCTCTTCAACCTGTCGTGAATTACTCCATACTCATAAGTGCTCTAGATAAGCATCATTTTTACTTATTCTATTTTTTTTAGAACAGGACAGTTTTAAATCTGTAAAACTCTTAACAAATTGAAAATCTAAATAATCAAAAACGTTTTTAGCAGGATTTGAACCTACAAAGATGATGGGCAACAACATTGACCACTCAGCCTACATGTTCTGAGATATATCACCCAACAAGAGCACCGCTAGGCAGCGCATTGTATGCCCGAAAGTGGTGGGTTTTTTTGTTTGTTTTTTTTTTAGTAAGGATTAAGCATTTGTATGGGAATAAAATTAAGTATTACCTCATTCAAATGGCAATCCTACTATGAAGTTTGAATATTGTGGGCCGTTATGCTCTGGAAACTGTTTTAAGGTAATAGTGACCTTGAACTTTGACCTTTTGACACCAAAATCAATAGGGGTGTTCTACCCAATATGGACAATCATCCTATGAAGTTTGAACACTGTGGACCAAATGGAACTTTCGTTATGTTCTGAAAACTGTTTTCAGTTTTAGAGTAATAGTGACCTTGACCTTTGACCTTGTGACCCCAAAATCAGTAAGGGTCTTCTACCCAAATGGACAATCATCCTATGATGTTTGAATATTGTGGGCCAAATGAAACTTGAGTTATGCTTCGGAACAGACGGACAGACGGACGGACACCAGGGGGTATAACATAATATGCCGGAAATTATTTCGGGCATGTAAAAAGACATTTATTATCCTATATTTACAGTGCACACTTACTTTTGAGACAGAAGCCAAGGAATTGAGACTTCACATCTTCGTGGTCTTCGAGAAATCCTTTACCCGAGTCAGAGCCCAGATGACTGAGAGTACCATCAGCAACACTGGCTGTCAATATCACAGACTCCTCATCTGTATGGGCAGCCAACTGTTCAACCTGGAGGAGAGAAGAGATTGTAGAAATTAAACAATATATAATAATTATAATGCAAAGAACAAAGAAAACATTTTTGCACCAGCGGTAGGCCAGCTTTTGTTGCTGTGGTCACACACACACCCGACTTGAAAATCAAATCAATAGAGTTTATCAATGGTCATGACCAACTTCCACACCCAAACTTAGCACTGGGTTCTTTTACATTGCAATTAATTTATTCTCATATTTCCACTTTTTTAGCAGATCTCCTTTAAATCACCTGTTGATAGCTAACAAGTATTATTATTTATATCAGGCGATACAAACAAATTTTTATAGTTTCAACAGGTCAACTAAACAATTGTGAATTGTAGTGCCTTGTGAAGCTTACATCAACTAGGGAATTACCTGGGATGCAAAGTTTTAGATTTAATTACAAATATTGCCCCTGACTACCAATAGTACGAATCCCTGTTGGGAGACTGAATTTTTTTCAGGTGTCTTTCAGCAGACCCTGGTCAGCCAATGATAATATTAACATGACTAAACTTTAATCCAAACTGTGAAAACTTTAAAACATTAAAACGAATATCAACTCACCAATTGCTGTATTTGGGTTTTTATCACAGCTTTAAGGATTACTTTATATCCTGGAATGTCTTTAATCACTTCCATATCAGGGGCAGTCATAATTGCTGTTTGTTTCTAGCCGATGCCAAAAAGTGATTCAAAAGCCCTTCTCCAAATCAGTATGTAAGTGGTTTCATCAACTTTTTGTCACTTACGAATGCTGTTTTAATGTCTTGGATACAGGGGTTTGAGTATCTTTAGCTTTTGTTTTCCAACAATTAAATTTCTTTGTGGTTGTTTCCTTCCTTTTTGATTGTATTCTTTCTCAAAATACAGTGTTTCTATTCTGAAAAGAAAAAGATAGAAATAACATGAAATTCAGGGCTTGAGCTAGGCTAAATTTTAAAGGAGAATTGACTTCTCCCTCCAGCTTATGTAGTGCCACTTTCCATTGGCAATGAGTCAGACTGGTCATCATTTTTAATTTTCCTTTAGCGATTTGCCCACAAGCCAGGATGTTATTGTATAATCAGCATGTTAACTTTACGAAGTTCAAAGTATGAATACAATAAAAGATACAAATCTTCACATAATTTCTACAGATTAGTGCTCCGAAAGTTTTTAGTAAGTGCTCCGAAAGTCTTTAACAATCGAATTTTCGAACATGTTCACACATTTAAGATGTTCGGCATTATTAATCTTTACTCACCAAAAAAAAAAAAAAACACCGCAAAAATTAACAACAATATGTATCTGCAAGTGTCTTTAAAGGACATTTTGACACTTAATGCATAAAAATCAATTGACTGTTTTATGTTTTGTAATTTATTTACTTAAACTAACACATTTTTCTCCAAATTCAAGCCGAAAATCAAACAGGATGTAGGTCGCGAAAATATGTGATAGAATATTTTGCCAATTTTTGGTATTAATATAACTCCATGTTCCTCCAGACTATGAGAATAAATAATATATAATATTTTTACAAATTTCTGCATATTTTGAGTAGAATTTTCACAAAGACACAATGTTTAGTGATATGATCAGCGTATTGGAGAGGATTGCCAATCGTCGGCATTGGGACTTTTTACTTGCAGGACAATCGGTAATATCAAACACTTTAGGCCTATAAAAAATTATACTATTTGAACAAAATGTGATTTTTTGAACAAACAAGCCATAAGAGTTGATTTTATTCAGACCAAGGGGAATTTTTTAGCTCAAGGGAAATTTTTTTTTCAGCTAGGGAAGTAGCCGTTAAACGGCTACAGTTATATAGCAAAAAAATACCTGGCATGATAATGAAAGCAATATCAATATTTTTCCTTGGAAAAAATGAGCGGTACCCTAAATAAATAATTTCATCCAGGTTGAATGGTTCTGTGTGGAATTGTTTACGAATAATGTCTTTTGTAAACTTGGCATTGATGAAGCATAACCATCTGATATGCACAGTCCAATTAGTGTTAAATCATATTTTGTCTAAAACACTTGAAAACAAGGTGGCCAGGGATATATGGTGGACAAGACCCTTCTGTATAGTTCAGGAATTGAAACTTGTAACTTGTACGTAATTCAGGGCTTGAAGTTGAGCTAGGTCAAAATTTTAGGGAGAAGTGAGGAGACTTTAGGGAGAAGTTGGGAGACATATTAGGCGTGATCTGGAGAATTATAAGCGAGGAAACTTTACAAACCAGAAAAGAAATAAGAAACACCTCGCAACTAAAACAATTCTACTATAAATCTACTTTCCGTAAATGTATACAGTATACAGGGCTCACGCTGTCGGTCGCCATAGTCGCCATTTGCGATTATTTTATAAGATTGGCGATTATTTTTGCATTTTGGCTACAAAATCTGGCGATTATTTTTTACTTCCAACAGTGTTTATATAAGGTGTAAAATCGATAAAGAATGCAGTAGACCCAATTAACACCAGCGGGGTGGATTTAATTGAGTGTCAACATTTTATCGGTCACGTGCTGCTTACCATATTGCCCGAGGTGATAAAAATACATGCGAGATGTAAAATTGTATAAGTACTTTAAAGATATTGTCCAGCATTATAATAGCCATCAAGTATCCGTCAATTAGCCAAAAAGCTTGTCTTAAAATTGATAAACTGGATATTGACCAACCCAAAATTTACGGGAAATTTACCGTACATTGCAGTAATGGCAAATTTTGAATTTTTTTGTTTTAAGCTACTTGACTAAATCGCCAGTGGAAAACAATGATAGAATATTTAAAAAGTATTAACTTCCAAACAACTATTTGCACAACAACCAAAATTGTGAGTGTTTCTTCAGAAAACAGGAAAAAATCCGATTGTCACATATTTACGCGACACCGATAATTTTGATATTTATTTAAAGGTGAAAATAAGCTATGTTCTGTTTAAAAATCTTTACTATTATGGCAGAAAATTTGTAACACATTGGTGATGATGACATTTTCAGTAAGTTATTCAGAAACAAGGAACATCGCAATGCGATGCAACCAGGTTTTCAGCAAAATATTTCACAGAAGCTTTGTCATGCAGGGGCATTTGTTTTAAAGTGAACGCCCGCCGCCCACCCAAAATCAACAAAACCCCGATGATATGCACAAGGACTCTTGATGAGAAAGCTTCTGTGAAAGTTTGTCAAAATAGTTTTGTAGGAAGAGGTGTGGCAAATAAGAATTTGTTCACTTTATATTCTATATATGGAACAAAAACAATTTCTATATAAGGGAAAAAAATAAATGGCCATAATTAGGTCAAACATTATCAAATCTCATAACCCTGACAACATGCAGCAAGAGTTGATGACAAAGCTTCTGCGAGAGTTTTGTCAAAATCCCTAGAGAATTGTAGGAGTTGCGCACAGAATTGCGCAGAGAAGAAGTGTTCACTATATATATTCTGTATAAGGGCCATAATTAGGTAAAAAATTATCTAATCACAAAACCCCGACAATATGTGCTATGGCACTTGATGACAAAGCTTCTGTGAAAGTTTGGTCAAAATCCGTTGAGAAATGTAGGAGAAGTAATGCGCACTCAGAGCTCCAGATAGCGTGCGTATAAGCGTAAAATACGCATAGAAAATCTAAAATACGCATCACTTTCAAAATTCGTGCGTCACAGTTACGCACAACAAAATGAAAATACGCTCGTATGTCAAAATTTATGCGTGAAAGAATAGAAGTGTAAACATTTGATATGTAGAAAGAAAATGTTTTGAGCATAAAAATACAATATATTTCCATTTTATTGCATTAAAAACTAAAAATTATGTTGTCAACAACTCATGTTAAAAACGAAAGTAGCAGGAAATACAGAAGGGAGGTAACTCCCGTACTACCTGTGAAATTATTGATGAAATTTGTGCCAGATAATCATCGTAGGAGTTAACACAGTATTAAGTTTGTTTAGGCATCTATTGACATGCTAATGCCTCAATACTGAGTATAGACAAAATATATTTTAATTTCTTTAACTTTTGTTGTTGGAACAAAAAAACATGTTTTTTCACCTGCAGTTTTGTACTCAATATTTTCGTACCCAGTCTACAGTTACGGACAATTTTCTCTCAGACCAATACTTTTTTTAAGGAAAGATAAAAATATATCTTTTTTATGTTTCTTTAATTCTAATTTCAACTATAATTGTTCAAACTGGAGTACATGATAAGGTACATGCCAACAGAAATAAAGAAAGAAAAATATTGACTCCTAGAAAATAAAATAATTTCAGGGCTTCCACTAGTGAAAGTTTGGGAGTCATTTACTCCTTCATTTTGGCCTGTGACTTCAGAAAATCAATACTTTTCCTTCTTTACCTATATAATGTGACTTCCAATATCAGAGATTTTGAAGTCTTTGATTTCCAAATTTTGAAAATGGAAGCCCTGATAATTTTGCTGTGTATCCTAAACTTGAGTTCCAGTATACTCTGGAAGTCTGATTTTACATGGCATGTTTTGTATTGTTTCACATTAAATCAGTATTTAATTTATGAAGGTTTTTCTAAAAAAAGAAAATAACCAAACAAACAAACAAAACAATAAGTTTAATTTGTTTATAAAAAATGCAAAATGCTTTTTTGACAGATTTTACCCCTTAAGTTTTTCAGAATTTGCATTTTACCCCTCACTCTAAATTTTGAGGGGTAAAAACCCCTTGGCCAAAAAAATTATCTGGAGCTCTGCGCACTGTAGAAATTGTTCACTATTATATTCTGTATAAGGAAAAAATACACAAAGGGCCATAATTCGGTAAAATATTATCCAATCACAAAACCCCGACAATATGTGCCAGGCACTTGATAACAAAGCTTCTAAGAAAGTTTGGTCAAAATCCGTTGAGAAATGTAGGAGGAGTTGCGCACAGAAGAAATTGTTCACTATATATTCTATATAAGGAAAAAAAACCAAAGGGCCATAATTAGGTCAAATATTATCTAATCGCAAAACCCCTACAATATGCGCCAGGGCACTTGATGACAAAGCTTCTGTGAAAGTTTGGTCAAAATCCGTTGAGAAATGTAGGAGGAGTTGCGCACAGAAGAAATTGTTCACTATATATTCTATATAAGGAAAAAAAACAAAGGGCCATAATTAGGTCAAATATTATCTAATCGCAAAACCCCGACAATATGCGCCATGGCACTTGACGACAAAGCTTCTGTGAAAGTTTTGTCAAAATCCGTTGAGAAAATGTAGGAGGAGTTGCGCACAGATGAAATTGTTGACTATATTTTCTTTATAAGGGAAAAAAACAAAGGGCCATAATTAGGTCAAATATTATCCATTCACAAAACCCCGACAATATGCTCCAGGGCACTTGATGACAAAGCTTCTGTGAAAGTTTGGTCAAAATCCGTTGAGAAATGTAGGAGGAGTTGCGCACAGAAGAAATTGTTTACCATCCGCCCGCACGCCGACATACCTCAATCTAATAACCAGTTTTTTCCTTCGGAAAACCTGGTTAAAAAGGCTGCATTCTGTGAATGAGTTTGCAAGTGTTATTTCAATAGGCTAATATGACCTAGATCTACTCCAGTTCTGTGTGAAATGTGGAAATTGACAGGGGTTATAGCTGACAAAATTTGATTAGAACAAACAAAAGAAATTGTCTGATAATAGCATTATGTAAATTCATAATGAATCTTTAATATTATTGATATACTGTAATTATACTATATAACATTTTTATTCTGTTCTATAATAACAATTTAAGTTGTGGGTCTATTTAAAAAAAGGTAGTTATCAATATATACACAAATGTATTAGTTTATTTGAGAATCCTTATAAAACTGAAAAAGTTTTATATGTAATGTTTATTTAATCAACTGCTTATGTTGTTAATCGCTAAATCGTGAATAGTCCGCTGAACTTTTGGCTATTATCATTTTAAGTTAAAAATATTGGCTATTATTTTATTTGTGCCAGTGTGAGCCCCGAGTATACCAATAGCAAACACAATATTTACATATACTTTGTATGTTAAGTTGGTAACAATATTCAGGGCAGATAAAGTGCCACTTGCCATTGGCAATGGGTCAGACTGGTCATCGTCTATAATTTTCGTTTAGCTATTTGTCCACAAACCAGAATGTTAGAGACATTTAATTTGTAAAATCAGCGTGTTTACTTTATAGAGTTCAATGTATTATCAAAATATTGGATACAAATCTTTACATTATTTCTACAGATTAGTGCTCCGAAATTTTTGAACAATCGAGTTTTTGCACGTTACTAACCTTTAAGATGTTGGGCATTGTTTATCTTTACCTGCCAAAACACTGCAATAATTATGTATTATTTGTATAATTATGCAATCGGTGAAAATCAGGGCATTTTTTCCTTCTATAACAGGCCCCTTCACAATTCAATATTACTTTCTTTTTCACAAAGCGGCAGAAAAAAAATATCACAATTTCAAAAAAGATTTCACAAAATATTGGGACTTTGTATTCGAAATACATTGTTTATCTCAGGGCA
This sequence comes from Ruditapes philippinarum, assembly GCF_026571515.1. Lineage (NCBI taxonomy): Eukaryota > Metazoa > Mollusca > Bivalvia > Venerida > Veneridae > Ruditapes > Ruditapes philippinarum. The sequence continues at coordinate 35,162 of NW_026852348.1, read as the reverse complement.
TTTTTTGTCAAAATTGTGAAGGGGCCTGCGGGTCTGTTCATTTTGTGAAAGACAATTGTGATAGGTCGTAAAGTTGTGGGGAAAAAAAACATATTACTTATAATTTCCGACCTGTGGAAAATCTGCTTCAAGTCGGTACATTAACCCGGTTAACATGCACAAATACCATTTAACTTGATTAAAACTATTTCTGTTATTGCAATAGGCGTTAATCAAGTTTTACTTGAAGGTAAACAATGTATTTCAAAGACGAAGTCCCAATATTTTGTGAAATCTCTTTTGAAATTATGAATTTCTTTCTGCCACTTTGTGAAAAAAAAAATTGCAATTTTCAATTGTGAAGGGGCCTTATATCGGCCCCTGTTATAGAAGTATAGAAGGTAAAAAAGCCCTGTATCTTCTGGTAAAACTACTTTACGCCAATTGCAATAACTGTAACACAGAAATAGTTTTAATCAAGTTAATTGGTTTTTGCACATGTTAACCGGGTTAATGTACTGACTTGAAGCAGATTTTAAACAGGTCAGAAATTATAATCAACCGTTTCCAGTTTCATAATGTCGCGAAATGCCAAGTAAAAATATATATGTCTTTTTTTTCCCACAATTTTATGACATATCGCCCTTTTTTCACAAAATGAACACACAACTTTAACAAAAAATGCCCTGAAAATTGATTGAATCTGTCGCCATTTTGTGTAATTGTCAACAGAAAGCCGCAGTATGTTAGTGTGTCGCCGATTGGTCAATGCAAACTGCCGTAGATACAACGTGCATACTGATTCGTCAATCGCATGAAAACATAATGAGAAAGATAACCATAGTGAACTATTGCCTTGCGGCATGTATTTTTTTAGACTTTGTTGATGTTGACACGTGTTCTTAACTAGTGGATTAACAATAATTGGTTATAATTGAGAAGTTGTTAACAGACCTAGTGTCGTAAATAGGTATGACAAATCATTAAACATGAGGGCCAAGATGGCCCTAGATCGCTCACCTGACCCATGAGTTTTTGACCCCAGGTGACCCATATTCGAACTTGACCTAGAAATCATAAAAACAAACTTTCAAACCAATTTCCAGGATACTAGGATCAAAACAGTAGCCACTAGAGCGTTGAAAAAAAAAAGATTTGAGCCGCGCCATGACAAAACCAACATAATGGGTTTGCGACCAGCAAGGATTCAGACCAGCCTGTACATCCGCGCAGTCTGATCAGGATCCATGCTTACAAGCCCTATTACAAGTAGAGAAACTGATAGCGAACAGCATGGATCCTGATCAGACTGCGCGGATGCGCAGGCTGGTCTGGATCCATGCTGGTCGCAAACCCATTATGTTGGTTTTGTCATGACACAGCTCATTTTTCTATTTTTAGCTCCGATGACCTAGTTTTTCATCAGATATGACCCATATTCAAATTCATCCGAGTTATTACCTAGAAAAGCATCCTTACCAAGTTTGATGGTAATTGATTCAAAAATGTGACCACTAGAGTGTTAGCAAGGTTTCTCCATATTTTGGTGTTGTGACCTAATTTTTCATCCAAGATGACCCATGTTCTAACTTGACCTAGAAATCATAAAACAAACTTTCAGACCAATTTACAGGATATTTGGATCAAAACAGTAGCCACTAGAGTGTTAAAGAGATTTTTCTATGACCTAGCTTTTCATCTGAGATGACCCATGTTCAAACTCATCCCAGCAATCACCTAAACAAGCATCCTGACCAAGTTTATGATAATTGAGTAAAAAATGTGACCACTAGAGTGTTAACAAGGTTTTTCCATATTTGGGCGGTGTAACCTAGTTTTTGACCACAGGTGACCTATATTCAAACTTGACCTAGAAATCATCAAAACAAACTTTTCCAGGATATTTGGATCAAAGCAGTAGCCACTAGTGTTAACAAGGTTTTATTTCTATTTTTAGCTCCAGTGACCTAGTTTTTTCATCCAAGATGACCCATGTTCGAACTCATCCGAGCAATTACCTAGACCAAGTTTGATGACAATTGAGTCAAAAATGTGACCACTAGAGTGTTAACAAGTTTTTTCTATTTTTAGCTCCTGTGACCTAGTTTTTCATCCGAGATGACCCATGTCAGCATTTTTTTTTCACTTTTGGGGGAAGGGGGTCCGTGCCCTTTGGAGGGGGAAAATGCAATAGGAGGGGGACTTTTATTTGTTTACTTATTTTATAATTGTTTTCTAGAAAAGGGGAGCAACTCTTGCAACACAAGTTTAAATTCACTTTTTCTTAATATACGGATCTAAAATATGGATGTGTTGCATGTTTAACTTGTTGGGATGCTGGGAGTAGCTCCCCTTACCTACCCGAGAACGATTTGTAATCCACCTTGCTTAACAGTAACTCTTACAGGCAAAAATAAAACATTTTTCTGCAGTTAGTTGCAAAAAAAAAAGATATTCATTGCAGGCAAATTCGGGCTGCCATATAGGGGGAAATTTCGGCTTTGAAGGGAGAAAAAGCAAACTATTTTGAGGGGGGAATGGGGACGAATTTCGCCGAATATTTTAGTGAAAAAAAACACTGCATGTTTGAACTCATCCGAGCAATTACCTAGAAAAGCATCCTGACCAAGTTTGATGACAATCGAGTCAAAAATGTGACCACTAGAGTGTTAACAAGTTTTTTTCTACTTTTAGCTCCTGTGACCTAGTTTTTCATCCGAGATGACCCATGTCAGTGTTTTTTTTTCACTTTTGGGGGAAGGGGGTCCGTGCCTTTTGGAGGGGGAAAATGCAATAGGAGGGGGGCTTTTATTTGTTTACTTATTTTATAATTGTTTTCTAGAAAAGGGGAGCAACTCTTGCAACACAAGTTTAAATTCACTTTTTCTTAATATACGGATCTAAAATATGGATGTGTTGCATGTTTAACTTGTTGGGACGCTGGGAGTAGCTCCCCTTACCTACCCGAGAACGATTTGCAATCCACCTTGCTTAACAGTAACTCTTACAGGCAAAAATAAAATATTTTTCTGCAGTTAGTTGCAAAAAAAAAAGATATTCATTGCAGGCAAATTAGGGCTGCCATATAGGGGGAAATTTAGGCTTTGAGGGGAGAAAAAGCATACTATTTTGAGGGGGGAATGGGGACGAATTTCGCTGAATATTTTAGTGAAAAAAAACACTGCATGTTTGAACTCATCCAAGCAATTACCTAGACAAACATCCTGACCAAGTTTGATGATAATTGAGTCAAAAATGTGACCACTAGAGCACAGACGCTTGGGGTTTGGAGCTCAAAACGCCTTTAAAATCCAAATAAAATGCATATTTGTCAATCCCAGGACATGTACTGATCATATATATCAAAAAATCTTACTATATGCCGTTTTGAAAAAAAAATCATATTTCAACATCTATAATAATACACAAGATAAAAATGTTCGCCGGAAAAAATCCGCACCCCTACCGTCATAATCACCATGTATTTTAATCCATTTCCAATATTTTCACATAATCCTTTGGTCCATCGACACAGAAGATATAATTCTTCACAATGATGGTCAATTTTAAACTTCAACGGTAATATAAACAACGCAACAGCCGAAATAAACATCAATATTCTCGCCGTTTTTTTTCAACGACAAAAACTTTCGATAAATTCAATGGACCAGACGGCTATGAACGAAGCTATCCGATTATGTGGCCCCAGCTTTGCCGTGTGCAAAATGCACAGCGCTTTTAAGTTTGGGAACCACATAATCGGATAGCTTCGTTCATAGCCGTCTGGTCCATTGAATTTATCGAAAGTTTTTGTCGTTGAAAAAAAACGGCGAGAATATTGATGTTTATTTCGGCTGTTGCGTTGTTTATATTACCGTTGAAGTTTAAAATTGACCATCATCGTGAAGAATTATATCTTCTGTGTCGATGGACCAAAGGATTATGTGAAAATATTGGAAATGGATTAAAATACATGGTGATTATGACGGTAGGGGTGCGGATTTTTTCCGGCGAACATTTTTATCTTGTGTATTATTATAGATGTTGAAATATGATTTTTTTTCAAAACGGCTTATATTAAGATTTTTTGATATATATGATCAGTACATGTGCTGGGATTGACAAATATGCATTTTATTTGGATTTTAAAGGCGTTTTGAGCTCATAACCCCAAGTGTCTGTGCACTAGAGTGTTAACAATGTTGTTCTATTTTGAGCTCCTGTGACCTAGTTTTTCATCCGAGATGACCCATGTTCGACCCCCCCCCCAACATGAAATTTTGTCCACCTTGTTTTTTTTAAATGGGTGGCTTTCGTCTGCTGGGGGGGGGGGGGGCTTTTGTCCTACACTCTTGGGGGTCAGATCCTGCCCCCCCCCCCCCCCACAACATGATACACCCATGTAAACACTCTATCAAAAATATTTTAATATTTAAACACAAATTGGACATCTGTTACAACCATAAAACTGGTTTACAAACAATTTTTACATATATTAAATAAAAAGAGTGTCTACAGAGGCGATCACATTGGGGGAGGGGGGGCAGGATCTGACCCCAAAGCAACTGTGTAATAATATGGTGAATTAACATATGAATTTAAGATTTTGAATTTACTAGCCCAAATTCCAGTTTTGAATTTATTCTACTATATATTTAACTAAATTTTCTTAATATTTTCACTGGCCTGAACTAATTTTCACTGGCCATGGACCACCGAGCCAGTGCTAAATTCGATGACTGTAACTTTCATACTCGGATGTTGCATACCTTGTCTATGACAATATAACAGTAAAAAAAGTTATTTTTATATAGGATATTTGATTGCATAAATAACAAGGTTAAAATCAATGCCACTAGTTTTGTATTTAATCGCTGTCCAATTATCTTAATTTCTCACAAAGAAGGTGTTGAAATACCTGAACAAGGTGTTAAATTTCAACACCTAGGATTAAAATACCTGAACAAGGTGTTATCGCAATGAATTTATTAACGCTGTATTTAAGATAACTGCGTTTGCATCTCAAAAATGATAATTGGCAAGTTGCAAAAAATGGCCGACAGCGTCCTTGCTCGTTGAGCATGCCGGTTTCTAATTTAACAAAATATGTACCTTTCCATTCGACAAATTCTATTTTTTTTTATAAATTTCAAAATTCAACTGTTTAAGTGCATACTCACTTGAATTATTTGCTTTGTAATCCATTCTTGACAAAAATCTTTAAGATAATTGAGCAAATTTTTTCAGTACTCTGCCATTGCCTTTGTTATCCTTCAGTAATGCCAAGGCTTGAGACGGAGCGGCGGGCATGAGGTACGGGAAAGGGTAAATGTGGCGATGTAACAGCGAATTGCAAAGTCTGCGATTTGAATTTTAATCATTTACTGTAACTTAAGTTGTAAATAAGATCATTTTATGTTATGTGTAAAAAAACAACATTATTATTGAATCAAATATGCGATACAAAAATTCATTTTCCCTTTTGTGTACCCCGTCTATTTTTTCGCGCGTGATTCGGATGTCAATCACGCGAGTCACGTGACCAGTTATCGTAAATATTAACTTCTCGTGGCATACAATGTGTAGTCCCCTTTTCGTGACAACTTTAATTTGTGTTAGCATAAAGTAAATATAGGTTGCATAATTTAGTTATCACTTGCTGTATACATATGTAAAAATATCACTCTACTGAAGCTGCTACACGAAAATTTATGACTAACCAGTGCGTAAATTTTATGAGCGGTACTGCAGTACAGTAAATTTAAAATTCAATAAATAATAAATGTTAATAGTTTTAAGTTAAACAAAATTACATATTTGGTGTATATTTTTGTATGGAATATATATTTGGACATTTTAAATAAATTATTTTCTATCTTATTGAAGATCCTAGTGGCCAACTTGAAACAAATTTATATAAACATGCTTTTTTTTAAATGAAAGAATATAAATAGGTCAAATAACGTCTGCTTAATAAATTGTATCTTAATATAACACGGATTTAATTCCGTGCTTATAAGGACTATATAAATCATGCCATATGCAATCATAATCACATACTGGAAAATTTCAAACCACTTTATACAAATAGCCTACCATATGATACCAGCTTATAATATCAATATCAAATTATGCTAATTAATACTGTAAAATATACCATTTGAAACTCCCTGAGGTCTATTAAAACCATGATTGGAGTTCTACATATTAGGTTCATTCCGTATTTGTAGCAAATTGATATTACTATATAAAATGTAGACAGTGATAAACATAGGGTCTTATAGGATCACATATTGATAATACTAGTAGAGATAAACATAATACTGTTTTAAATAATTCGGAACCAAGCTAATGTATTCCTTTCGATTTCTACGCCACACATAAACATTAAAAGACAGTAAGAGTTGTTTCCCGTTGTTTATGTGTAACAAGAAGGCTTTTAATTCGAACAACAACAGGGTGCAGGTTGTATTAGGTAAATAAACATAATAATTGATAGGCTAACAGTGTAAATAAATTTATGAAACATGATGACAGCTATTATCAATTTGATAATTTCAATTATCAGGACAAAGTAAACTTGCTGTTAAAGTTGCTGTCAGCGCGTGACTGCGGTTCTGGTCCGGGATGTTTAGGTCCGTGTGGAATTTAAACAAGTCTATGGAAGACGGTGATGATTTATCTGTTAATTGGCAATTTATCGAATTTCACAGTCCTAAAGAATTAACCTGGCATTTGAATTAAGCAGATACTGCTCATGGAGAGATTTGGACCTTTAAAAGACTATGCATCTTTATAATTTGACTTGGTATGCTTTAAATTTCTCTTGCTCAAGTTGCTGTCGAACAACTCACAGGTTTTGGGAACATGACCCATTACCATGGAATTGGGAATTTCCGCGATGTTTTGTTAAAAATTAGGAAAAACTGCATGACTAGATTCTGCAGTGATTAAATGAATACAAAGAATCACTGTTTAGGATGGCATCTTAAAACATTTAAACAACATAACAAGAAGCCCTTGTTTTCAAAGATTTTAGAATTTGTTATTCAGTATTTTTATTATTTTGTAACTTTCAATTGGGAATTTTTTCCTGTGGATTGGGAAAATAATATTCTATTTTCAAATGGGAATGTGACCGAATATCAGCTATAAAATAAGCCCCAAAAAAAAATCCCTAAAACTGGAACCGTTCACTAAACCAAATACCAAATATGCTCAAAGCTGGTTAGTATTTTAAAAAGGGTGAGAGTGGTTTCGTCGAACTAGTGGTTCGGCGAACTGATCTTATATAATAAAACAGGTAGTGGTTTCAGCGAACTTAATTAATATAGTGTGAACAAAATCTATTGTATAATGGACACGTCAATTATCGCGGGTCTTAATGTGTGGTTTATCACACATTTTCATGCAATTAAAGAGAATGTCAGACGTTTCACTCCCAAGACGTTTCACTATTGAGACGTTTCACTCCCAAGACGGTTCACACCTAGACCTTTCACTCCCATTTTGTCAATTGTATGGACGTTTCACTCCCAATTTTTAGAGTTTTTCTAGGAAAGAATTAAGTTAACAAAATTTTAATTTCATTAATATCAAGCAGTGTAAAAAGGAAATTCAATTTAATGTTTCATTTTGTTGATTTCAATGGTATTGTTAATACGAATTATTAGAAGATTACTCATTTAATTATGGGTTGAGTGATAAGATGTGTAAATGAAAGACAAATTTCTGAAATATCACTTTTATTATAAGTGTAACAACATGAGAAAATTCTGTTTATAGTAAATTAAAAGATATAATAACATAGAAAGAACAACAAAGACATATTATAAGTATCAGTTTAAATACCAGTAAAGTAATTAATATTGTTCAAATAATAAAAAATATCAATATATTAATATATTGACTATATAATGATTATCTTTTGTAAGTCTTAAACAATGAAATGCGAAACATATGTATAAAATAAGTTAGTTTCTTCATCAATTTATTAAACAGTAGCCATTAAACAAACTTAAGTAATTGTGGTATTATTTCATCGCCTAATTAGTTGTATAAACACTGAGACAATCAACTAACAGTTTGACACCACTATTTAATCAGTTGTATAAACACTGCACTTAAGCATCAACAGTTTACTAATCAGTTGTTTATTGGACCATTAAAATATTTTTTGACAACAGCCAACAGCCATAAGTTTTGTTTATATAATAATGAATTTTAGCCACAAAAAATGATTATACATGACAAATATTGAAAAAGTCCTAATGCTCCTAATTAAATTTAAAGATATTTCTGATTTCAATGGCCATTAAATTTTTTGACATATATCGCAAAAGCACTATACTAGCATTAAATAATTTAACAATTTTTTATCCCATGATTAAAATTAACAACAAAGACACATTACTCAAAGTTAATTGTTGTCACAAGATTGTTATGCTTTAAATTAAAATTGCCTATTGAGTCCATGTTTACAAAAGATCTGAAATGATAGAACTTTAAGTACAAAGTTTTAAGTCATTGACAAAAAAGTGAAATTCCCCTTTTTAATTTATTTTTATTAAATTTAAGGTCTATTTTAGTTCAATTCAATTCAATATTTTAGGTCTATTTTAGTATATCATAAGTATCAAAATAATTTTGGTATAAAAAGGGAGTGAAACGTCTTGGTGTGAACCGTCTCAATAGTGAAACGTCTGTCTACCAATAGTGAAACGTCTTTAAAATTTAAACCTATTATTTATTCTTTTCTTTAGTATAATAATAATATTTACTTAAAAGAATAACACAATACAAAGATCTCAATGAACAAACAACATCATAGAAATATATATGCGAATAAAAGTACAACCTGAAAAAAACTACTTAAAACGTCTACTTTGCCTATAATTACTATAACATAAGGTCGATGAAACCAATTGCACTTTCGCACCTCTTCATAAATTAAGTTCGCCGAACCGGTAGTTCGACGAAACCACAATAATTCTTTTAAAAATACCTGTTCTTTTTTAAAGGTACTGCAAGATACAATCTGACTAAGACTAAGTTTGCATATATAGACTATATCTATCATGTATATTATACTGGGCAGCTGCATCCTTTTTTCCAGTTCTATGTCAGCTTTGCTTTTAACTTTTTATCTCAGTCTTGAAGTTCTCTTTTAACTTGCTTTTATCTTATAGCTATAAATTTGCATCTAACATCTTTGTTTGAAACAGCTATTCCCAGACAACGTGCCTGCTTACTGTAATCGTTGACAATTTTGAAGCAGTATAATGTAGATGTATATTATTATATAATTTCTTATTCTTATCTTAACTTCACTATGTATGGCTTCATTTTTCATCAAACTAAGTGTTGTTTTATGTATCTTGTTGCGCAGGTTTTGTTGAATTACAGTAATAGAAATAACCCCATAATGCCCCACTTAAGTGATAAATCGCCCCACTTTATATTAAACATTTTTTACTTCATTTGGATTGAAAATTTATTATGCTTTTGAAACAGTAGCAAAAATACAATTTTAAATTTATTTCTGTGTATATTTATTTCTTTACTATCTTTAGCACATCTTTCTGTTTTAGGTACCTCAGCTGATCTGTATAAAAAAAGAACTTTCATGATTTTCTACAGAGTCCCTTTAACCCATTACTTCATGAGCATTTTGTGAAAAATGGCTGTTTTCATTGAAAAGTCTCCCGTTACAAGTTCAAATTGCTATAATACTATAAAAACTGCTTCAACACTAATCAAACTTGGCACAAATGTTGACTGGACCATTGCCATTGCAACAACATGCTCAGGCTTAAATTTGCTGTTACCATGGCAACGAGGGGACATCTCAAAATTGCCAAAATCACTATTTTGCGTTGATTTTTTCCATCAAAATTGATTTCAAAGTGCTGCAACTTCTCAATGGATTGAGATAGAGTCAAATGCTTTTCAGCGTTGGTTACACGTTACCTTATGATCAATCTGGGGTCATTTACAGCCTCTCACAAGTCCAAATTTTTCTTGGCGATGAATGGCTGTTTTCATTGAAAAGTCTCCCGTTACAAGTTCAAATTGCTATAATACTATAAAAACTGCTTCAACACTAATCAAACTTGGCACAAATGTTGACTGGACCATTGCCCTTGCAACAACATGCTCAGGCTTAAATTTTCTGTTACCATGGCAACGAGGGGACATCTCAAAATTGCCAAAAATCACTATTTTGCGTTGATTTTTTCCATCAAAATTGATTTCAAAGTGCTGCAACTTCTCAATGGATTGAGATAGAGTCAAATGCTTTTCAGCGTTGGTTACACGTTACCTTATGATCAATCTGGGGTCATTTACAGCCTCTCACAAGTCCAAATTTTTCTTGGCGATGAATGGCTGTTTTCATTGAAAAGTCTCCCGTTACAAGTTCAAATTGCTATAATACTATAAAAACTGCTTCAACACTAATCAAACTTGGCACAAATGTTGACTGGACCATTGCCCTTGCAACAACATGCTCAGGCTTAAATTTTCTGTTACCATGGCAACGAGGGGACATCTCAAAATTGCCAAAAATCACTATTTTGCGTTGATTTTTTCCATCAAAATTGATTTCAAAGTGCTGCAACTTCTCAATGGATTGAGATAGAGTCAAATGCTTTTCAGCGTTGGTTACACGATACCTTATGATCAATCTGGGGTCATTTACAGCCTCTCACAAGTCCAAATTTTTCTTGGCGATGAGGGGGACTCTGCCCCCCTTCAAACCCCCCCCAAACAGAAGGGGGCACATCCCCCTTCTGGCAACCCCCTGATGAATCTTTTGGTTGGGGGGCCGCGCCGAAAAAGAGGTCACTTTTTTGTTTACAACATTTCTCAAACAAAAACAAAGTGTTTGGGGCCTAAATAAGGCATTTTTTCATCATTTGAGACAACAAGAAGGGGGGGGGGGGTGAAAAAGGCGTTAAAAGGCGTGTATATGAAGTAATGGGTTAAAGGCAACATGAAGGGTCATATTTCCAATGAAAAATAGTGTCACTTTTGTAAAATTTGCAAGGTGTCACTGTGTTTATCTACAGAATCTTATGAACACAAAATTTCAGATAAATATCTAGAAATTTTTAACAAATCATGTATTAAATTCCAAATCCATGACTGTTTCTAAAACACTGAAATAATAAACCTGACACAACCAGGTCATAAAAATGTTTCTCACCAAGGTATTTAGTTAATACTGAAATAAAAGACGGCATATAAATGATAAGAATAAATTCCAGAACAAACAAATGGTTACCTTAAGAAAATTTTGTCTACAAATTTAGAAATGTACAGTTTTTTTAAATAAATCAAGTCCGAGAAGTTGAAATATAAAAAAGGAATAAAAAATATAGAAAAAATGACATGAATTATAAAAGGTGCAAAAGTTATTGGAGAACTTCAAGGTTGTTTTGATTTCTAGCTAAGGTGCTTCTATGCTTTCAAAATGCTAGCACTTTATAATGTTTTATAGGTTATGTTATTTTCTCTTTTTTTTTCTTCCAGGGTACCTATAATGCAAAATGGCAGCCATATGTGTGAATGATATAAAGGAAATCCCTGGCTATAAAGTTATTCTAAATGCTGTACTCAAAGCACAGATTCTACAGCTGGTAAGTTTAAGACTTCCATTATCAAGTTGGAATGATTCATTTCAGAGGTTGATTGTAAACTTGTGAACTAAACAAATCAGTTTCCAAAGTGCAAATTATTGTCTATAGATTTTTCAGATACATGTTCAAATATTTAAGTCATTGATGTGCATGTTTTTCAGTGAAAACTTCATAACTAATTTTAATCATATTGTTTGATTCAAATTTAGAATTTTTGTTTCTCAGTTTCACCTTCATCACATAATGATGTTATAAAACTGAAGCCTGTCTTTTTCAATATTTTTTTCTTTTGGTTGCGTTTTTATGTCGCACAAACACAGTAGAAGCCATATTGTCACCCTTCAGCTTTTCTGGTAGAGGAAGACCTCAGGTTCTGCTCCGTGCATTATATCGTTGGGCACAAGCGGGCACAAACTTTCCATAATTATTAATGTTTGGTTAAAGACATTTCTTGTCAATAAGAAACAAAGAAACAATATGTACCATGCAAGAATATATTTATTAAATCATGATATTTTCAGGTTGATCAGTTAGCAGTTGAAACAAATGAAGAATCTGTTCTTATCACAGCTAATATTTCTGATGGAACACTAGGCCATCTTGGATCAAGTTTTGGGAACATATTCCTGAACACTTATTCTGATGTTAAACAGCAGTTTCTTGGATTTTGTCTTCATGGTATAGTATACGGATTTAACTCGATACAGGATTGGAGCAGTACTTCTAGAAGCTTGCAGAAATCATGATCACAAAATAGACAAATATGATCTTTTTCGCCGAATATCACCTTTTCATTCCTTATCATATATAAATCAGTCTGAAAAGATGAATAAGACGTTTTAAAGTTCATTCCGTAAGGTGAAAAGGCGAGATTTTAGCATTTAATCATTCAAGCGTCTTGTCCGGTATGTACATGAATACGTTATTTAGTTTGGTGCTCCAATCCTTTTTTTCAGTCTCATTCATATTACACAATTATTTTTCTCTCTCAGAAAGGACAGAAATAGAGCTATAAATTAGATAACTGACCAAAAACAAACAACAACAACGACTGAAATAAAACACCAAAAACTGTGAAAAATGCAACAGAGTCATACATTTAATCATAATCTCAATCTAACAGCAATTGAACATGCAAAGCACATTGAAGAGGCTGGCGTTTTCTGTCCACTAAATTTATCAACAATTTAAATTTAATTTTTCACACTGTTTCACTTTTTTGTATAAACCTTAAGATGTTAAAAATTCATAAATTTTACTTGAAATTTAACACTTTTACATGAATGTAATACATGTATATTTACATGAATTTGAAATATTTGCACTGTTTTCATAGATTTCATTTATGAATTTTACATAGATTTTGTTATCTTTTTATAAGAGTAAAACATACAGTTGAAATATTTACATAAACAGTTTTACACAGATTTTATTATTTCATATAATACATTTACTTAAATATAAAGTTTATATACCGGTATTTTTTATATAAACTTTAATAAATTTACATAGATTTATTAAAAGCGAAACAGTAATGGTCATAATTTTAATTTTTATAGATGGTGACCTAAAAGAGGATTAATTTACTCAATTAATTTTCATATTCATTATTTACAGAATATGATCTGTCTTTTCAGAATATCAAAACAGACAAAATGACAACTCATTGTTAGAGGATGTATCCAGTTCTCCTGAAAAGAAAACATCGGGTGGAAAATCACCTAAATCACCAAAGGGTCCCAGGAAAAGAAAGAAAACTGCATTATGTACAAGAAAGTCCAAGAGGATGGCTTATGGAAGCCAAGTACCTGAATTAGAAACATTGAAAAGCTTAAATGAAGATGCATTAGAAACAATTACACAACAAATTGAAAACAGCCACACATTAAACGCATCAAATATTGAAGTAGACAGTTTGAATAATAACTGCAATGATTTCATCCCAGAAATCTCAAATGTAAGCGGAAATGTTAAAACTTTTGACACTGATAACGAGAGACCTTGTATCGAGGATAAAAATAATTCTGAAGTAGCTGAGGCACCTGTTCATCTTGAGAAGAAAGAAACGTTAAAAGATATCGACCCATGTGTCTCCATGGAAACAAGTGTCTCTGAACAACCTGTTGACCATATTTCAAAAATTGAGGCAGTTCAAGATACCGTTAAACTTACAACAAAAGACGTTAAAAGTAAATCTCCACGCAGAAGTAAAAGTGTTAAATCACCAAATAAAAAAGGGAGAAAAGGTAAAAGGTTGTCTAAGAAACATGGGGACAATGGTTCCGATACTGACACAACCATTGAATGGAGTGAACATCCCGATTCTCCAGGTATTCCCTCTCTCGAAGATGATTCTGCAAAGCAGATAAAAAAAGAGCCAGAGGATTTTCCAAGTAAGTGAGAGATGTTTTTGAAAGTGAACTTGTATTATAGTTTGAGAGATGTTTTTTTTTTTAAGTGAACTTTTATTATATGAGCTAAGGATATTAATAATACAATGGTAAACTAAAGTGCTGGCTTTTTAGTTGTTTATTCTTTCAACTTGATTACTTATTAGATTACAAGGATGTTCAGTATATAATGAAAATAGTCTTGTAAATATAAAACCTCTTTATATATATTTATGAAACTAAATTTCATACTTGCACACAACAATATATTTGAGATTGTTTATCCGCACTTGACATTTACATTTATTTTGACCTTGACATTCAAGGTGAAATTATTTAATATGTCATAAATATAGCCATAACTTTGTTACTTTTTACCAATTTGATAAATACTTAGGCATAATAACACTAATGATATAATAAGACAAAAGCAACATGTTGAATAATTCAAATATGACCTTGACCATAATAACCATAATATGACCTTGATTATGAATGTAAAATCATTAACTTTAGCTAAAATTGTATCAAATCTATTTATTTACAAATTTGACTTACAATACAAATTGATTTGTCTTGCTTGTGACAACACCAACATGTTGAATTATTTTGACCTTGACCTTAAAATGACAATGATCATCAATGTCAATTTATAGAAATTTGCTTGGATGTTGATAACTTTGTTATTATTTACAGTTCTGATTCATACTTAGACAAAAGGACACTAATGACATAATGGAACTGTTGAATAATTCAAATAAGGCATTGAACTTTACAAAACCTTGACCATCAAAAATAAACTTAATTGTGATAACTTTATCATGTTTTTACAAATTTGATTCATATTTGACAATTTTCTGATTAATTTCAGGTGAACCTCCAGATATTGTTAGCAGCTCACACAGTGATACTGCCCATCAGGAAGGTACACAAGCCAAACATGTTATTGTTACAAAACATACAACATATGACAGTGCTGAAGATGATGATGATGATAATGTTACTGAACAATGTAGAAAAACAGAGAAATGTCCTGCAGGTGAGGAAAGTGTTGTTGATAAAAAGGAGGAGGATGAATTGTGTTCAAAGGATGCCGATATTAAAGATATTCCAAAGTCAGAAAGTAAAGGAGTGAAGATAAATAACAAAAAGGGCAAAGTTGGTAAGAAAAAGGGAAAACGTGGTAGAAAACCTGGAAAGGCAGTCACTAAAGTTAGTAAAGAAGTTGCAGAAGTAGCTGAATGTGAAAAAACCAATGTTTTAGAGGAGTGTAATCAAACAATGGACCAAATAACAGACAGTGTTGCACGTGCAATAAGTGAAGAAAGAAAAGCAAGACTAGCACTGTTAGATATTCATTCAGCTAGTTTAGACTCGATAAGTAATAAAGAGCATTCTCCAGTTACAGAGGGTGATGGAAATGTTAAAAAGGATTCTTTGCCCTTGCTAGACAACCCTACAAAGGGAAAAGAGGAAAAAAATTCTGAAGAGAATAAATCTGAGAACGATGTTGATGCAACAGAAGATGAATTGAAAGAAAAATCAATAAAAGTTCTTGCCATTTGGAACGAGATTGTTAATGATACTAACCAAGCAAGCAGTGAAGTTCTTTATGATCTCATAGCTGATAAAATCAAACAAAATAGAGAAAAAATGTCTGTAGAAAGAGATTGTCAAACTGAAAGTCAAATTAATAATGACAGTGTTAGTGGAGCAATAGAATCTAAAAATGTTCCACCAGAAACTGTTGTTAGAAGCACATCTATAGATACATCCAATATACAGAAAGAAGAAGATTTAAAATATAGTGGAAACTCACTTAATCAAAATAATGAAAATTCAACTTCGCGGAATATGAGGCAAAATTCATGTGAAAGTAATTCAAGTAGTCTAAGTAAACAAAGTGTGGATCAAAACACAGATCAGGGGATGGTTAAAGATAAAATGGAAGGAACTAGTGGAACGTTAACAAAAGGCAATGCTGTAAATAATACCACATCAACTGTTTCAGTAACTAATTCAAATAACCCACAAGGTAGTTGTGAAAAACAGACAGTAAATACTGATATAAATGTTATTGCAACTAATAATACTGTAAAACAAGGAACTCTACCAGTTGTAATAGATGTTGATGCTAATGCAAGACAGGCCCCAAAATCTAGCACCCCTAATACTTCAAGTGCAACAAGTACTCCTGTTAAGCAAGTTGGAAATAAAGTAGGCCAAAGTACACCAAAGCAGGTGAGAACACCAACACAGAGTGTTAATAAACAAAAAGTGCAGTCAGTAACTCCAGCAAAAATAGGTAAAGGCAAAAGTTTAGTTGATAATTTGATATCTACTGGTGTGCCAATTATTATTCCGGATGATGATGATGACGATATTGAAGAGAGTCACGATGATTTTATGCCAAGTCCTAGGTCTAATGCTTTTGAAATAAAATCAAAGCAATACAAAGAACAGCACGAAAAGAGGGCAGCCAAGCGAATGGCGCAGATGGCTCGAAGACAAGGATATAGTACATATATGCAACAGGCTTCTTCCCAAATAGCACCGAACAGTACATCCTCTTATAGCCAATACCCTTCCACACTTCAACAGCAGCAGCAAAAACAACAATATCAGTACCAAGGTTACCAAGAGACACAGCAGTTAAGAGGCCAACAACATCAGCAACAGTATCAGTATGAAGAATATATGGACGAACAACAGTATGAACACCAACAATCCCTTGAACCGTTTTACTCTCCTCAGCAATCTTCACCTGCTTTACAGCAACAAATGTTCACGCCCCCAAAAAGCGGTACTTTCCAAAGAGGCCGCCAGCAAAGGACATCATCATATCAAGGCAGAGAGATGTCGCCTCAGTCTCGTAACTTTTCTCCGCCTACTACGCCAACCACACCAAAAAGTCCATATTTTAAACAAGGGTATGTAACTCCTACTAAGCATCAGCAAAATGTACCGTCTCAGTCACCACACTCTAGAATCCCACCTAATCAGTCACCGGCTGCAAAGCAAGGTTTGCAGCAGAATCGTTATTCCCCTGCCCCAAAACGGACTATTCCTATAGTTATTGAAGATGAGCCTTCTGGTATGAAGAGGAAAGGACAAATGTCTTTGGCTCAGTCACAATACCAACAGCCTGCTCAAAGAGAAGCTTTTGTGACAAAATTACCAGTAACTAATCCACAGCAAATTCCTCCCGGACAAGCTTGTGAAGTCAGTACCAATTACGAGGAGTTTCTACGATTGCAACAACAACAGCAGAAGCAGCAACAACTTCAACAACAGCAGCAGGAGAAGCAGCAACAGCTTCTACAACAACAGCAGCAGCAGGGAAAGCAACAGCAGCTGCTACAACAACAACAGCAGGAGAAGCAACAACAATATCTACTGCAGCAGGCGAAGCAACAACAACTGTTACAACAACAGCAGCAGCAGGAGAAGCAACAACAATATTTACAACAGCAGCAGGCAAAGCAACAACAATTTCTACAGCAACAGCAGCAAGCACTACAGCAACAAAAACAGCTTCAATACGTACCTTCTGTTGAGGATAGGCAACTTAAAGCTGGATCTGTTGGTGAACCTGCTTTATTGAATGCTGACAGAGATAATTTAATTGGTTCTGAGATGCAACAGTCTCAATTTACACCACTACCAGCGTCTGCTAGCGTGGAAACATCCTTAGTTCGTCAGGCAAATGAAAGAACGCCCATTAAAAGAATCAGATCTGATGAAACCATTATGTCACCTGCTATGTCTGCAACAGAACCATTAAACAGACATCGTCACTCTTCAACCGATAGCAACTCGTCCTTTTCTCAGACTTTGAACACAAAGTCTCCCATTGTCTCTCCAGATGCTTCACAAAGATTTCCTGAAGGCCAGATTTCACCTAGTAAAATTCCTCCAAAATTAGAAATTGACGTAGATGATGTTCGAGGGGCTCTGCCTGCTTTACCTGAATTAAGTGGTCAAGTAGTTCCAATGAAAAGCCCTTCAATGTCTTCTCAGACTAGTGAAATGTCAGCTAGTGATAGAGAAGAGAGGGCAAGCATTCCTCTCCCGCCACAGTTAGCTCGATCTGATCTCAAATCCTTTTCACCACCAGTAAGCCCATCCACTAAACGTCTTCATGCTGCGCCAGGAACACGTGCTACCGCACTTTCTTCTGGTGACGATTCATCTGTAACATCCCAGGAAACAGTGCCCTCTCAGCCGTTAAAGAAGTTTGGTTGTGGCGATTGCGGAAAATCGTACACAACCAAGGCAGCTCTAAATCAACATTTTCGAAAGCACACACAAGAAAGACCTTTTGAATGTGATGTGTGTGGCAAACACTACTCACAGAAAGGATATCTTAAAAAACATATTCTTACGCATTTTGAAGAAAAATGATTGGGGGGGGGGGGGGGGTAAAAAAGACCTTGGGGGTCGGGGTGAAGGGGCAATGGTGGCAGACATTGCAGTTGCAACATTGTTTTGTTCTTCTTTACAGTAGACTTGCATTGATATGATAAAGAAATCCACATTGACTACAGCAAAAATATCACATAGTTTTTAAATACGCTCGTAAAAATTGTGTCAGATAGATTTTTTTTCTCCTTAAAAATTGATGTATTCATTGTTGTGTTTGTGTAATTAAGCAATGTTTATTAGTTTGCGTTTATATTTACTTGTACAAGCAATCTTTTTTTTCTAATATCTGTGTTGCTGGGCAAGGAAATGTATAATTGTAAAGCCTTTGCATGTAGAAAAAAAATAGTATATGTTTTGTAAAACAATGTAATGTTATGGGATAGGTATTCATTATATAGATGACTGACTGATAAATACAGTTTTGCTTTAATGTATTGTTTATTTCATATATGTCTGGTACAAGTATATATTGTTACACATGTGCTATGAATCTGTTTCCTAGGTATGTGATAAAATTGCAAGTTAACAAGTCATACAATGTAGATGTTTTCTGTAAATTGTAAGATATTATGTGTACTTTGGAAAAAAAGTGAAACCTGAATTATCTTACATAAATTGTTACATTACAATGTACCTAGAGGATATCAAATGAATGTAGGTTCAATACTGAATTTATGAAAATTAAAGTACGCTAGGCCTCTGGCAAGCATAACATTTTTTTTCTTAACAAGTTCAATAGATTTAGTAACAAAGCTATAGGAATATGATATTCTACTCTCACATATTCAAACTGAAACTGTTAACAGTCAAAAGAATCACTTTTCCCTGGAGGAGTAATTTTAACATTAGCGCATCTGTATATTGTGTTTGAAGTCCAGTCAAAATATATGCATGGGCATGCAATACCTGTTTTTATTCAGTCACAACAGCAGCTAAGGTATCTTTTTTACATGTACTGGAAAATTAAGTAAATTTAGGCATACAGTTACATGTTAACAGCAAATGTATCTTTCCTAAGTGAAAACTACAAATTGCCATTAATATGCCATAATTATTAGTCTACCTCCAATTTCAGTAACCTGAATATACTCTATAAATGCCAAAAAGCACCATAATGACAGTCCAGGGCCAAAGATTTTGTAGTGAGCCTGGAAAACGAGGCCCTCTTCAAGCAAAGTTTAACATAATATCACCTTAGTGCATTAATGGGTTAAATCCTTTAAATTTAATAGGAGTTAAATCCAGTTATTTCACTTAGGTGACAATAAGTCTCTATTCCTTCTTTTTATCAACTGTTAAGTTTAGTTAAGTCTGATAACAGCATAAGCTCAGTTTCTCAGGCTAAAATGTGACATTAAGAAAAAAAGGCTTAATGGTTAATTGGTTATATAATTATGAAAAATAAGCAGCATCTTATGGTTAAAGATTTATCTTCGTAATAATTAGAATTCATTTGATATTTGATTATTATTATTTTCTTTTCTTTTTTTCTTTTTTTAAGAAAAGTAAAAACAATTTAAATACACAAAGAATTAAAAATTTGAGTAAAAGTAAAGATTAGTTGAGATTGTTTTGAAATTCATATACTTAGATATTTGTGTAAAAAGAACATTAAAGTTGTTTGCGGTTATTGTCTCAAGTAATTTAACACTCTGAGTATTAGTGGTGAACATTATTCCTGTAAGATGCCAAAATAAAGGCAAGGGCTGATCTTAGCAGTCTGACTGTTCTCTAAATCTGTTGGTCAAGCTATTTTAGTTTGTATTTCAGCAAAGGATAGCTTGAAATCCCTTATATTTACCAAGGGTAGTTTTAAATAACTGATATTAAGAAATTGTAAATAAGTATTTTCAAAAATCTGCAAGAAAATGGTAACAGTCTGATGGGAAAACAGTTACACCAAAACAAATCAGCTGTTTTTCTAAAATGATAAACACACCAACTAGGAATGTATGTTTTTCTATCACAGTAATGTTGTTCTTTCACTGTTATTTAATCCTTTTCATGTTACTTGTATGTACATATGTTTTACATAACCATTTACATCATATGGCATTCATATTGATTTAATTTTTTATGCTACTTAATGTTGAATTTTTCACCTCCATTGAAGAGGATCACTCAAACACTTGTCACAATTTCTACCAAGAGTTGTTGCCCTTTAATTCAGGAAATGACCCAGAGTTATTGTTCTTTATTCACTTTATCAACCGTTAACAAAAATTTCTCATTCTTTACCTGAACTGTATCCATAGTTCCAGCTTTTTATCATCACTCACCAACATATAAGTTTTTTTGAATGGTCATTTAAAGATATTTCTTAGAAGAAATTACAGTAAGAGCCATCATTTTAAATTTATGTATATTTGTACATGAGAATTTGTATCAGTACATTTGTATTTTAGATAGAGTTTTTGTTGAACTGGAAATTCCTAGAGTATTTCACAAATACATGAGAATTTTCTAGATATATAGCAGAAAATGGTATTTTTTATTGTAAATTGGAGCATTCAAAGACAGATTAATGTACTATTGAATCTATTGAAAGTTTGTGAAAATTCTTATACTGTATAAGTTATTAATTTTGCGACATGAAAATATTTGTGATTTTTGCGAATTGAAATTATTTGAAAATATTTGATCGTGCAAAATTATTTCTGTGCACATTTTCATACAGCATCTTACATGAATAAGTTTTACTCTTCACCTTCTGAGATTAATTTTCTCATTGCTTGTTTGTTTAATTTTGGTCTTAACAAATCACAAATGTATTGATAAAACAATACATGTGTAAATAACACAATAGGTTATTCATATAACAAAATAATGTTTAAAAATATCACAAAGAAATGTGTGATCAGGTCCTTTAACAAACAACATATTTTTCAACAATTATATAAATAACAAAGGTATTAAACAACTGAGTAGAATACAATAGTTGCATATTTATACCCCCGCACAACAAAGTTGTAAGGGGGGTATACTGGAATCAGCTTGTCTGTCCGGCCGTCCAGCTGTCCGTCGGTTTTTTCTTGTCCGCCCAATAACTTAAGATTCCTTTGACCCTTAGTCTTCATATTTGGCATGGAGGTTAGTCATGATTAGTAGATGACCCTTATTGATTTTGAGGTCACTAGGTCAAAGGTCAAGGTCACAGGGGCCTTGACTTCAAAAAGCTTGTCCGCCCAATAACGTAAGATTCCTTTGACCTACAGTCGTCATATTTGGCATGGAGGTTAGTCATGATAAGTAGACGACCCCTATTGATTTTGAGGTTACTAGGTCAAAGGTCAAGGTCACAGGGGCCTTGACTTCAAAAAGCTTGTCCACCCAATAACTTAAGATTCCTTTGACCCACAGTCTTCATATTTGGCATGGAGGTAAGTCATGATTAGTAGATGACCCCTATTGATTTTGAGGTCACCAGGTCAAAGGTCAAGGTCACAGGGGCCTTGACTTCAAAAAGCTTGTCCGCCCAATAACTTAAGATTCCTTTGACCCACATACTTCATATTTGGCATGGAGGCAAGTCATGATTAGTAGATGACCCCTATTGACTTTGAGGTCACCAGGTCAAAGGTCAAGGTCACAGGGGCCTTGACTTCAAAAAGCTTGTCCGCCCTATAACTTAAGAATTCTTTGACCCACAGTCTTCATATTTGGCATGGAGGTTAGTCATGATTAGTAGATGACCCCTATTGACTTTGAGGTCACCAGGTCAAAGGTCAAGGTCACAGGGGCCTTGACTTCAAAAAGCTTGTCCACCCTATAACTTAAGATTCCTTTGACCCACAGTCTTCATATTTGGCATGGAGGTTAGTCATGATTAGTAGATGACCCCTATTGATTTTGAGGTCACCAGGTCAAAGGTCAAGGTCACAGGGACTTTGAATTCAAAAAGTTTGTTTGCCCAATAACTTTAGATTCCTTTGACCCACAGTCTTCATATTTGGCATGGATGTTGATCATGATTAGTAGATGACCCCTTTTGATTTTGAGGTCACTAGATCAAAGGTCAAGGTCATAGGGACTTTGACTTCAAAAAGTTTGTCCACCCGTTAACTTAAGATTCCTTTGACCCACAGTCTTCATATTTGGCATGGATGTTGATCATGACTATAAGGTGACCCCTATTGATTTTGAGGCCACTGGGTCAAAGGTCAAGGTCACAGGAACCTTGACAAAAAAAGCTTTTCTTCTTAATTGCTTAAGAATGTCCGGTCGGCAATGTATTGATTTTGACATTTTCACATTTGAAGCATGTAGAATTCATAACTTAGCAATGCACTGGCTTAGTAACCTCAGATTTGGCAGGGAGGTTGTCCTTGAGCTCTAAATGGCCACTGTTGATTCTGACAAAGTGGTATGCGGGGGTATTCACGCCATGATAGTGGCAGTTCTAGTTTTAACATGTACCTGCTTAATTAATGATACCACAAAAACAGTATTCAGTTCAAGAAATCCTATTTTCGAGAATATTTTCGCACAATATTTTCATACACAAAAAGTCCACTTTTTGACATTAGCAAATTTTTTGTGACACATAAATACCCACTTACACAGTAACATTTTTGGTTTCTTAAGGTGTTTTTCAGATCATGATAAAAGGCCTTTTGTGGTTAAGGTTTGAATTTTATTGATCAGTTGATGAATTGATTGATTAATTTATTTTATTTATTTAAATGGAGAAAATACATAATAACATCCATATGTAATATATTCAGGGTAAATGGGTTTGTCATCGCAGCATAAACTCAAACTGTAATAACTGTGCAAGTGGATATTTCCGTGTGTCGAAAAGTTAGTGAATTTAAAATACCAGACCTAAGGAAATATAAGCGAATCATGCAAGGGTAGAATATAATGACAGGTTGGTTGATATTTACACTAGAAATTTAGTGATTTTCGTCAATTCGTGAAATTCGTCAATATTTCTGTGTGGCTTACTTAACCACTTATGCAGTAGCAATTTAATATATGTATGTAGTTTAGTTGCTTTTTACTGTTATCTATATACATTTTATATTAATAACGTTTACTTGCAGCATAACTTTCAAATGGATAAGAAGTACTTGATTTATACTGATGTTGGATTTTAATTTGTATTTTTTATGAGAACAAGACACTGTCGCCACCTTTATTTATTTATAAGTCATCCATGTTTGCTAAGTTTTTATAATAACGTTAAACTCACTAAGATTTTTGTATGAAATTTTATTGTCAAAATTATTGTATGCCATTTTCTTTTAAAAGTATTTTAAGTACTCAGTTTTAATATTTTAATGCATTTTCTTTTTTCACAGTCCTTATTCAGTATTAGCCATGTCCATTGTTAATATTTTTTACAAGCTCATTTTTATAGTCCGTTTTTAAGTTAACGCCTCAGAATGCCTGAAATTTAATATTATTTTTTTATACTGAAATTTCTTTGCTTTTGTAATGAAATTGTCTTGTCCTCCATGGTTTAATTCAAGTGTGACAAGCTGGAGTTACTGCCCTCGAATCTTTAAAAAATAACTAAGGATTTATTTTAATGTTATGCAGCCTTTTTGAAATGCTGAAAATATTTAAATATCGCAAGAACACATTCATTTAAAGTAGGCTTCAGCTTTTATTTTTTTGTTGGAAAAACAATTTTGTGCTGTTTTTTTCCAAACTAAGATTTTCAGTAATATAACCAAGTAAAAGTGCATTGTATCACTGTTAAGCCTTGTTAAAACAGTGCTCCGAGCACTTCTCATACAGTTTCTAAAAAAAGAGAATTGGGAAACAAATCGTCATCCTTACTAATTAACATATTACAGAGAATGGTCCGGTAGATCAGAGGTATCGACGGGTTTCCTTATTGTTCATGTATTTTATCGACAACAAATTTCATTTTATACATTAATTCTTTTGACAATTATATGAAACAGTTTATCTTTGGATAACATATTTAACCTTTAGAAAAGTAGATGGTTGCTTTAACTGAAAATGATGAAAATACTTGAAATTACCCTAAATCGCGTTTTTTCATGTTTAAACATGGCCTGTCATATAAATTTGAAGAAAAATTGTTGTTTTGTAGATTTTTTTATTTTTTTCATTAACCCATTGCTTCATGAGCATTTTGTGAAAAATGGCTGTTTTCATTGAAAAGTCTCCCGTTACAAGTTCAAATTGCTATAATACTATAAAAACTGCTTCAACACTAATCAAACTTGGCACAAATGTTGACTGGACCATTGTCCTTGCAACAACATGCTCAGACTTAAATTTTCTGTTACCATGGCAACGAGGGGACATCTCAAAATTGCCAAAAATCACTATTTTGCGTTGATTTTTTCCATCAAAATTGATTTCAAAGTGCTGCAACTTATCAATGGATTGAGATAGAGTCAAATGCTTTTCAGCGTTGGTTACACGTTACCTTATGATCAATCTGGGGTCATTTACAGCCTCTCACAAGTCCAAAATTTTCTTGGCGATGAGGGGACTCCGCCCCCTTCAAACCCCCCAAAACAGAAGGGGGCACATCCCCCTTCTGGCAACCCCCTGATGTATCTTTTGGATGGGGGGCCGCGCCGAAAAAGAGGTCAATTTTTTTAACAACATTTCTCAAACAAAAACAAGTGTTTGGGGCCTAAATAAGGCATTTTTTCATCATTTGAGACAACAAAAAGGGGGGGGGGGTGAAAAAGGCGTTAAAAGGCGTGTATATGAAGTAATGGGTTAAGATCTCTTTATCCTGTAAGGAGATCATTTGTGACATTTTTGCACTCTTGTAAACATGTTTGTTGATTCAGACTTTTTGTTTTCATTTGCATGTACAAGCGAGTCTTAGGGTAATTTTTTTTCAAAACAAATGTTTACATTTCAAATTTTTTTTTAACCCATAGCCTGCTAGCTGCAAATTTATTCTACCCATGCAACCAGTGCAGACGAAGATCAGCTGGCATATTAGTGTTGTCTAATCATGGTCTGTACTGTTCACTATCAGTACTTAAAAGTTATAGTGTCCCCCTTCAAAGAAAAGGGGGTATATTGTTTTGCTAATGTCGGTTGGTCCGTGGGTCGGTCTGTCTGTCCATCAGTAGACCAAATTATTTCCGCTGATTATCTAAAAAAAACATTTATCATAGAGTTTTCATATTTCACATACTGATTGGACATTACTAGTAGATGACCCCAATTGATTTTTGGGTCACTAGGTCAAGGTCACAGAAGCCTTAAATGTCTCAATGTTTTCCGCTCATTATCTTGAAAACTATTTATCACAAAGTCTTCATATTTCACATACTGATTGGTAATAACTAGTAGATGACTCCTAGCGATTTGGGGTCACTAGGTCAAAGGTCACAGGGGCAATAAATGTAACAATGGTTTCCACTCAATATCTTGCAAACCATTTATCACAAATTTTTCATATTTCATATACAGATTGGTCATAACTTTTAGATGACCCCAATTGACTTTGTGGTCATAAGGTCAAGAGGGCTTTAAATGTGCAAATGGTTTACGTTCAATATCTTGAAAACTATTTATCGCAATGTCTTCATATTTTATGTACTGATTGGTAATAAAAAGTAGATGACCAGGTCACTAGAGCAATGATCAAGGTCACAGAGATCTTAATGTCAGAATGGTTTTCACTCATTATCTTGAAAACTACTTATCACTAAGTTATTATGTTCTCATATTAATTGGTTATGACTAGTAGATGCCCCCAATTGATTACAAGGTTTTTAGGGCAAAGGTCAAGGTCACAGGGACCTTAATTGTCAGAATGGTTTCCACTCATTGACTTCAAAACTACTTTTTATCAAGTCTTTGTGTTTCACATTTTAATTGATCATTACTAGTAGATGATTTTGAGGTCACTAGGTCAAAGTCACAATAACCTTGAATGTAAAGATGGTTTCCACTTATTCTCTTGACACCAATTAGTTACCAAGTTTTCATATTTCACATATTGATTTGTCATAACTAGTAGATGACCTTTTTGATATTGAGGTCACAGGTCATAGGGGCCTTATATGTCAGAATGGTTTCCATTCATTATCTTAAAAACTATCTATCATAAAGTCTTCATATTTCACATTTTAATTGGTCATAACCAGAGGATGACTTTTATTGATTTTTAGGGTCACTAGGTCAAAGGTCATGATTACAGTAACCTCAAATTTAAAAGTCGTTTCTGGTCAATAACTATTGAATGGTATGTCTCAAATGTCAGGGTTTGTTGAACACATTCCATGTTCCCATTTTTCGCATGGTTCTACAACAAAATTACCAACAGTATGAGACAAGGGCTAGAATGGGGAGGGCATATGTGTGCTTTGACATTTCTTGTTATGAAATTGTCTCTTGAAATGATAAATTCTTTGTTAAGAATGAAAGATGGGCGGTGTCCATTTAAGATATTTAGTATTGTTAAAGAATCTTCATAAGAGATTAATAGTTTTTGACTTACCTATATTAAAACATTTGGTCAGTGAAAAATGTT
The DNA here is from genome assembly GCF_026571515.1 of Ruditapes philippinarum. Taxonomy (NCBI): domain Eukaryota; kingdom Metazoa; phylum Mollusca; class Bivalvia; order Venerida; family Veneridae; genus Ruditapes; species Ruditapes philippinarum. Next base: position 8,244 of record NW_026852348.1, on the reverse strand, counting down.
GTGTTACATGTTACAGTGTAAAACACTTTGTTTATAGTTATGAATATTGTTTATATGACTGTAAATATGCCATATAAATCATCTCCATTTTTATGTAAATCACCTTCTTAATATCACATGAAACCAGTCATTCTCATTATTTCATATAAATCATCTCCAATATCTCATATAAATCACCCCCATTATTTCATATTAATCATCTCCATTATAATTTGTAAATCATCTTCCTTTGAAATCTGTATTTTAGGCCAGCCACAAATGTATTGTCTTTTCTGATAATCTCTATCTAGATCAGTCTTAAATTTACAATCTTCTTTAATAATCTCTATTTAGGCCAGCCTCATATTTACAGTCTTTGATAATCTATATCTAGGTCAGCCTAAAATTTACAGCCTTCTTTGATGATCTAGATCTGCCTCAAATTACAGTCTTCTTTGATAATCTATATCTAGGTCAGCGTCAAATTTACAGTCTTTGAAAATCTATGTCTATGTGTATGCCTGCCTCAAATTTACAGTCTTTGTTATTAATAAAGGGCTATATAAAGACACTAGATTAATGAATTTTGAAAAGTTCAATTTTTTTATTTAAATAATCAGGGGATAAGGTACATGTGTACTATATTTAAAGTTTGATTGTGTAATAAAATAGTTATGTGGCCATTGTGTCAGTTTTAATGTTAATTGTCATTACATTTGTTATTTTAACTCATTATTAAAGGTAGTTTGGCTAATATTCGTGAACATTATTGCTAGCTTAGATGCCATACTTTCTGTTAATTCGGTTTTAGCTCTTCTGCTAAATTGTTTTTGTGCTTTTTGTTACGGTTTATTGAAATAAATGTGTTTTAATATCAATGCATATTTGTGTTTCATTTAAAGATTGATTCTTAACGTGGCCCTATCAAGTTAAAGCATATTTATTATCCCTCACACCGTAAAAAGGAGGTTTTTCATTTCTATTATCGGTTAGTCTGTAGATCTAATTTAGATCAGAAATTGTCCAGTCAGCGAAGTTAAAGCACACATATTTTATAGCAAGGTTGGTCGACCTGCAGATGATGTTTCTTGTACAACCAAACAAAACAAGACTATTCTGTCCAGATGTCACATTTTGGTTAAGTTTTCGCGTGCATGCTTGTATCCCCAAAACTAATGTAAATGTTTAATTATTTCAGAGCATAATAAGGAGTCACTTTCCAAGGTCTATAACTCTAACATAGATTTTGACAGAATTATGGGTCTTTTTCAACTTTGAAAATTCTACATTATCCAGGATCAAGCGCGCTGTCCTACCTAATGCTTTTGTTTCATTGTCAAGTTGTGAAAAAGCTGTTTATTTCAAATAACAGTCATGGTGACACACCAATAATCGAAAATGACAAATGATAAAATATAATCAAAGCACAGAAGGCGCTGAATTTGTTTGGGTCTCAGAATGTCAGAAAGGTGAAGGTTGTGGGATTATAAAACAATTTTGTTTTTGTATAGTGCAACCAATGCTTTCCAGCGTTTTAATTGTAGTAGATTTGCTATAAGACTAATTGCAACACTGATATTCAATCCAATGTTTATTTGACTTAAACAATTTGAAAAAAAATGAGTTGTCTCAACTGGGAATTGAACCCGGGACCTCGCGCTTCCTAAGCGAGCGTGCAAACTCCTCGGCCACGGTGACTGAAGAAAAGCATTATTATTCTTAATTAGGGTTTGTGACGACGCTAACTGTTGTTTAACACTTGTTTAAATAATCATGGCGCTTTCTATAAGCATGTATATCTATAAAGAATAAAACAATATTAGAAATCTTCGACCATTTGGGAATTATTTTGCTGGAATGCGCCTGTCATGTGACCATATTTACGCAGTGATCTCCACTGAATTTTTCGGCCTTAGTGTTACATATAAAGGGAAGTAACCGCTTCAAAAAAGCGGACTACATTCGGCATTTGCAATTAACAGCATTAGAGTCTGAAATTTCGCTACCATTATTTATTTGGTCTGACGACCCAAACAAATAAAAACCTCAGTAGAGTACCTTCTGATCAAACATAGTCCGTGTCTACGGTACGGAAAAAGTAGGTCAACGACTAAGAGAGATGCTAAAACTGGAAAACTAAACGTCTCAGAGTTATGTCGCTCTTTTTATATGCCCGAAAGAATTTCAGACATATTATGTTATACCCCCTGGCGTCCGTCCGTCTGTCTGTCCGTCCGTCCGTCTGTCCGTCCGTCCGTTAGCAATTCAGTTTCCGGATAAGGTCAAATCATAAGGTCAAAGGTCAAGGTCACTATGACCTTAAAAATGAAAACGTTAGCAATTTGGTTTCCGGAGCATAACTTAAGTTCCATTTGGCCCACAATATTCAAACTTCATAGGATGATTGTCCATATTGGGTAGAAGACCCCTATTGATTTTGGGGTCATAAGGTCAAAGGTCAAGGTCACTATGACCTTAAAACTGAAAACAGTTTCCGGAGTATAACTTAAGTTCCATTTGGCCCACAGTGTTCAAACATCATAGGATGATTGTCCATATTTGGTAGAAGACCCCTATTGATTTTGGGGTCACAAGGTCAAAGGTCAAGGTCACTATGACCTTAAAACTGAAAACAGTTTCCGGAGCATAACTTAAGTTCCATTTGTCCTACAGTGTTCAAACTTCATAGGATGATTGTCCATATTTGGTAGAAGACCCCTTTAGATTTTAGGGTCACAGTTCAAAGGTCAAGGTCACTATGACCTTAAAACTGAAAACAGTTTCCGGAGCATAACTTAAGTTCCATTTGGCACACAGTGTTCAAACTTCATAGGATGATTGACGATATTGGGTAGAAGACCCCTATTGATTTTGGGTTCACAAGGTCAAAGGTCAAGGTCACTATTACCTTAGAACTGAAAACAGTTTCCGGAGCATAACTTAAGTTCTATTTGGCCCACAGTGTTCAAACTTCATAGGATTATTGTCCATATTGGGTAGAAGACCCCTATTGATTTTGGGGTCACAAGGTCAAAGGTCAAGGTCACTATTACTTAGAAATTGAAAACAGTTTCTTGAGCATAACTTTAGTTCCATTTAGCCCACAATATTCAAACTTCATAGGATGATTGTCCATATTGGGTAGAAGACCCCTATTGATTTTGGGGTCACAAGGTCAAGGCCACTATTACCTTAAAACTGAAAACAGTTTTCGGAATATAACTTAAGTATCATTTGGCCTACTGTGTTTAAACTTCATAGTATGATTGTCCATATTGGGTTAAAGACCCCTCATGATTTTGGGGTCACAAGGTCAAAGGTCAAGGTCACTTTTACCTTAGAATTGAAAACAGTTTCTGGGACATAACTTAAAAGTTCCATTTGGACCACAATATTGAAACTGCAAAGGAGGATTGTTATTTGAAGGAGGTAATACTTTATTTTAGTCCCATGTCTTACAAATGCTTCATCTTTACTAAAAAAAACAAGAGCCCGGTTTGAGCCGGGTGATGCTCCCCGAATAGGTTTTGGACACAGGAAAGTACACCTCTTGTAGTTTCAGAGTTATGTCCGTGGAAAAAGTTCAAAGTGCAATAATTCTAAAATTAGGCAAGGCAGAGTTACAGTTCTTTGCACTGCACTTCTAATCAATGTGATCTATCAACCTACAAAGTTTCTTGATGATATCTCTTATGATTTCCGAGTTATGTCCTGGACAATTCAAAAAGTAAAAATAAACAAAGGGCAATAACTCCAGAATTAGGCAAGGTAGAGTTATGATTCTTGTGCACTGCACATCTACCCATTGAGATTTATCTACCTACAAAGTTTCATGTTGATATCTCTTATAGTTTTACAGCTATGTCCTGGATAAGATTTTTCTAAAAGGGGAGATTATTCATAAATAAGGCTTAACAGAGTTATGGTTCTTTTGCACTGCACCTCTACTCAATGAGATCTATCTACCTACAATGTTTCATGTTGATATCTCATAGTTTTAGAGTTATGCCCCGGACAAGATTTTTCTATAAGGGGAGATAATTCAAAAACCAGGCAAAATAGAGTTATGGTTCTTTGACACTGCACTCCCCCTTGATGCCCTCTACCACTGTATGAAGTTTCAACAAATTATCTCCAAGGGTTTTCAAGTTATGTTCCGGACAAAGTTCAAAGTATTAAAATTAACAAAGGGCAATAACTCCAAAATTAGGATGAAAAGAGTTATTGTTCTTATGCACTGCACATCTACCCATTGAGATCTATTCACCTACAAAGTTTCATGTTGATATCTCTTATAGTTTTAGAGTTATGCCCCGGACAAGATTTTTCTATAAGGGGAGATAATTCAAAAACCAGGCAAAATAGAGTTATGGTTCTTTGACACTGCACTCCCCCTCGATGCCCTCTACCACTGTATGAAGTTTCAACAAATTATCTCCAAGGGTTTTCAAGTTAAGCTCCGGACAAGACAACGGACGGACAGATGGACAAGGCGCCGACTATATGCTCCCCCGAAATTTTTCGGGGAGCATAAAAACCACTTTCGGGCATATAATGCTCCGCCTAGCGGTGCTCTTGTTTGCTTTTTAAAACATAGTTTCTTTTCCTTACTCTGACAATAACAATTAACTCGAAAGTTCTCTGATTAAAGGTAAAAAATGTACATGTATGCTATAGTTTGCAGACGTTAATCATTGAATTAAATTACAATGCAACCCACAGGGGATTCTGTCATTTTTACTTTCCCACTATATATATATAATATATAAAGAATAAGAAAATAATGACAGATTTCCCTGTGATGCAACCTGGTATGTGCATTTATTAAAGGCCCATTATGTCTCACAAATGCTTTTATTGTCTTTCTCATAAAATATATTTTTGGTGTGAAAGTTACTAATTGGCTCAATTACCTGAAAATTCCTTCACTTCTGGTGCCTTTTGCCATTTATATAGTACATTTAGTGATTGTCAAAATACTACTTTGTTTACATTTTGACACTTTTTTATATTCTCACACTCAGAGCTCCCTTCAGGTGACCAACAACCGACATGCTCTAAAATAATTAATTAAAACTAATAAAACTCATTATCACATACCAGTGCCTATTTTACGACTCCGTAAAAATGGTATTGACGTCATTTTCGTTAAGACGCGCTAAATATATTAGCATTATGCTAAAGGAGCGTAAATGAAAACTTCAAACGGTCTTTTTTGGTATGTGATAAATAGAATATTAAATTCGTGTAAGTTTAATACTAAATTTATTGAATTCGGTGAATAAAATAATATGCTCGCCAATGGCTCGCATAAAATATTTTTTTATTCTACTTGCTCACGATCATTTCTTTCCATTGTTTTATAAAACTTAAATTGATCGTATTGTCCTAGAATAAAATGGTATATAAACGGAGTAAAAAAATATGCTGATTTGCATAAAAACAAGCCGGTTTCAGGATGTTATCATAACAAATACAAATATCGGATCAAAAAAATAAGGATCAATTTAATGATCAGGAACAATTTTTGTATCAACTGTAAAATGCCTATATCTCGTTAAATAACAATATTCTAAAAAATTATAAACAGGCTATCTAAAGTCCAATTCTATCAAGTTTATATTAATTCAATGCAGATAAACAATGGAAAATATTTTGATCCTGATCTTGATCCTTAAACCTTAGTGAACATAGGGCCTGTCTCTATAATGATGGCTAACCACTTTCAGTTTCCAGCAGGTGAAGGGCCCAAACCTCCAAAACTTTTTCCGGAATGTAAACCAGGTGAAACGATTGACTTGACTCTTATGACCATTTAACAATGAACAACAGTTAATTTTGTTTGGCCTGCTCAACTAGGCCTTTTATTTAACAAATAATTTCATATAAAATTATAATAAAACAATTCAACAATCTTATTTCAAATGAAACATTATTGTATCAGAAAAAGTTGATTTTCAAATTAATAAACATGAGAGCCATAAATCTGTTATGCAACAATTCTACAATTATTTTATCAATAAACTTTTAAAATGTAAAAAGGGAGAGTAATCTCCTTTTGGAAAGTATCAGATAAGCACAGAAGAGTTGTTTCCCTATGAAAAATAAAACTTGTATAGCTGTGCAAGAGTTTTCTCCCTTACATCATACAACAATCAGTTATGTTTTGGGTTTTTTTTAAATATGCCAAACTTGAATATTATGATATCTATGATAAGAAGGCTGAAGTCTATGAAGTAAATTAACCAAACATTTAATGTTGTTTACAGCTTCATGTTGATACCCTTTAAAATGTTTGAATAATGGGCAAGTTTTTTTGTACAATGAGAACAATGCCCAGCAATCACAATAACTTCTTCAGATAAGCTAAATATCTATGTAGTAATAATAGTAGATGTATAAATAAATGAGCCGTGTCATGACAAAACCAACATAATGGGTTTGCGACCAGCATGGATCCAGACCAGCCTGCGCATCCGCGCAGTCTGATCAGGATCCATGCTGTTCGCTTATCAACTCTATTACAAGTAGAGAAACTGATAACGAACAGCATGGATCCTGATCAGACTGCGCGGATGCACAGGCTGGTCTGGATCCATGCTGGTCGCAAACCCATTATGTTGGTTTTGTCGTGACACGGCTCAAATGACTTTTAACTGGATCAGTTAAAGGATCACTTTGCTCCAAGATCCAAAAAACATAAAATTTTAATTTCTCACATAGATCAACTGGGGCACTCTAAACAGAAATATGTACAAAAGTTAAATAAATAATATACTCAGAAATACATTGAAAATCATATGTTTTTGCCATTCTTTGTCCAATTTGAGTGAAAAGCATTGCAACACTTTTCAAGTTTTGGGTCATTTTTCACAAATAGATTAGCTTTTCTGGAAAATATGATCAAGCTTATAAAATGGTCTAAAAGTTTGCACATAAGTTGTTGGTATAGAAGTACATGAAATTGAGTAATTATAATCACAAAAAAAATATTTTCAGTCCCGTTATATCAAAAACAAAACATAGTTGAGTCCCTTTCACCAGGTAAAGATATTTGTATTAGCCATAAGCCAAGCATCTCTTGTGGTGATGAAAATTAAAAACCTTTTTGATTTCTATTAATAGAATTTAGTTACTTATTACCTAATGTTCTTAGTTTGCTCAGGAGTACTCTTTAATAGGGAAAAATTTGATTGTCAGGATGACACCACCCTTTGAATGCAAAGGGAAATAAAACACAAATGTTGAATAAATTTAAATCAACCAAATTTTTAATGAACTAAGTTTTTATTTACACTTAACTAAAAGTTACTTAAAGCTAAACAAGTTTTTAATGTGTACTATAAATGAAACAGTTCTTATTTAACCAAAAATATGAAAATCAGAATAAACTAGTTGAATAAAAGATACTGTAATTATTAAAAATATGAAAAATAACCTTAATGATTCTGTGCTGTTAAACTAATAAACCTAAATAGAAGCAGCCCTGTTTTAGTATATATCAACAAAAATAAAGATCTAATAGTTCAAGATGGCTGCCACTAAAACTTATTAATAAAAATATTAATTAATCTTAATTAATTCTGTAAAGAGATCTTACAAAAATTACTTACAAATGTATCAAAAATATTTCAGTGAATTTAGATAATCTCTAAGGTTATTTATATGCCAAAGTGCCTAAAATAAATTAAATAATTAATTAATTAACCTTAGAGAGCTTTTAGAGATCTTACTTTTCCAAAAATTAGCAGCAGAATGTCAAAATTGTCTGAGATGCTTGTATAAATGGACTTCTGAATCCCAGAGGGAGCTAGCATCTACCTACAGGTGGCACTGTATGTAACAACTTATCTGATTGGTCAAATTACAGCCAACCAGAGCTTACTTAACAAATGCTCTAGGCTTATCAGTTCTTTACATAACTATTCTAAAAATAGATTATGATTCATGGAAAATTTTGCAACAGTATCAATTGACCATGATCACAAAAATAATAAAGAAATAAACTTTTACAAAAATATTCTAAACAATAAAACTAGAAACTAATATCAACTAAACATATTTACAAACATATATAAATGCTAAATCAGTAACTTGTATCTCACTAAATTTAAAGGCCAGTGTAATTAAAAGTAGAACCATTCTCTATATGTTGTATTCCGGATTTTTCGAAAACTAAGTCAAATACGAGTTACCTCCCGTTCGGGTAGGTATCTGTTTACTTCCGGTTGTCAAATTAGAATTCACACTATGGGTAAATTTTTT
>NW_026852347.1:0-11689 GCF_026571515.1 Ruditapes philippinarum | reverse complement strand
TTCAACATAAATGCAGAGTGAGCAAATGATCAGAAATTTTGCACACAAGCTATTGGTCCAGTCACCTACATCAAATGGTTTATAGATCTTTAAAGATATTGTCGAAAAAATTTCGAGCGAGTCCCTTTAATCAAATATCTTAATTGTTCCAATTATCCCTCCTGATTTTCTTTGCAAATTATTTCTCTAGTTTTATGAACATCGTTACTACCTGAAGAATAAATTTTCACACACTCATTTTACTAGTAAAGTGCATGAATGTGTAAATTTTTGTTTATTTGTTTCTGTTCTATAACCAGTAAAACATATGTTTGAGATGTAATTAGATTTTCTTCAGGTAAACCGTGCACAGATAATTGAAAAAACAAGAAACTGCTAATGAATTATGGGTAAAAAACATAATACTCTTCAAGGTTACGCTGTGTTTTCCAGACGATCATTAACTAGCAGAAGAACATAATTTTCAGTTGTAAAAATAAACATAAAGGCATTCAAATCAGGTTAAAACAACTTGACTGAAACTTTCATACCCTACTGAAACCAAAACTATTTATTGAAATTTACCACGAGCATAGAGCCAAGCCAGCAGCCTGCACATCACTGTCATCTAACCAGGCTCTATACAGTGGTAGCTCAATATTTGTATTTTGTTATCAAAATCCCTTAACATTTGATTCAACTGTTTTAAATTCATAGAGGCGGCATGGCCGAGTGGTCAACGCATGAATCTAATGTAAGGATCACAATCCTGGTGTGGGTTCAAACCCTGTCAAGAACCAGTTGTCCTTGATCAATATACTTTACACTCATTGCTCAGTTCTGGTTGCTTCCAGGAATGGTTTCAGAGTGTGTATATATAAGCTATATTTCTTGCTTCACAATAAAACTGAAATAAATTCTGGAAAAAACCAATTTCAAAACATTGTAAATTCAGCAGCTTAAGAGTCATAGATAACATTCATAGAAAAATTCAAAATTCATATTGGCAAATTATAAAAATCAAGCCCAACTATCTCTATAACTTGTTTGCCATCATCATCAAAAATCTGAACAACTCAGCAAATATTATGAATAATGTACCCAACGCCCAGCCCAGTTTACAGATGTTTGAAAATATGCACAGGATATTTATAAACAACATCTGACATATATATCAAACAACTCTTTCAACCGCCCCATATTTCACTATCACAGCTTGCACCCTTCATTTCCTCAAAACATTTCTACAATCCCATATGTAATGTTTCCATAGACCTATAACTTAATGATGATGAGAATATTTACCCACAAGATAATTTTTTTCCTCCACTTTATTCTAGAAAAGATTTTATAACGAAATTTAAAATTATTACAATGATGTGCTTAAACTGCTAAGCGAAATGAAGAAATAATTTAAAACAAAATAATTATACTCTTTTTTTACACACAAATTTTGTTTTGATATTACACATTTTAGTAAGGGTAAACTATAAAGGTCAAATGGCAAGGAAGGAACAACTCTAGGGTTCCTCTCTGTGCATTATTTCAGGCGAAATCAAGCACACAAGTAGAATCAAAAACTTTCTTGACAGAACGGCAAACAAACATGACAGACCCCAAAGTCCCATTCAAGATTCAAACCATAATAGTGTAGGTGCAAGTAATAATAGATTCAAAATTATATATTAACCCATTGCATGCTGGGAAAATTGTCCTAAACTGTCATCTCCTGAATTTTTGAATTTTTCTAGAAAATCAGAAACAATTAATATTGATGGTTTGTTTGTTTGTTTCAGGTCTTTCGACATACTGAAACAATTTAGGTCATATTGCGCTGAAGCGTTGGGTATTACAAACTTTAACTAACACCAAGGTCAAAATTTTTTTTTTAAAGACTGTCAAACTGCTTGGTACCAGACAAGATGCTGAGGTAACTGGCCTAGTACCAGGAAGTTTAACAATGGCTATTGTGATTGAGCACTGGCCGCGGGTACCAGGCTGTTTAACAATGGCTATGGCCTGGTACCAGGTTGTTTAACAATGACTATTGTGATTGAGCTCTGACCTCGAGTACCAGGCTGTTTAACAATGGCTATGGCCTGGTACCAGGCTGTTTAACAATGGCTATTGTGATCGAGCTCTGGCCTGGTACCAGGGTGTTTAACAATGGCTATTGTGATTGAGCTCCGACCACGGGTACCAGGCTGTTGAACAATGGTTCTGGCCTGGTACCAGGCTGTTTAACAATGGCTATTGTGATTGAGCTCTGGCCTGGTACCAGGCTGTTTAACAATGGGTATTGTGATCGAGCTCAGGCCTGGTACCAGGCTGTTTAACAATGGCTATGGCCTGGTACCAGGCTGTTTAGCAATGGCTATTGTGATCGAGCTCAACAGGCTAAGAGTTAATCTTTCAATCACATTATCATACATCATTAGATCACTCACACAATTTTAGGAGGAAGTTATGTAAGAACGAGATATAAAGATAACACGCTGTTTCGCACATTTCCTAGATACTTTCTCGGTGGTTTTGTTTCCATAACAATTTATCACTGTTTAGAGCATGTAGCATAAAAACATGCACAAACATATTAATTATACAAGAATTCAAACACCAACTGAATGTTTGTGTTGGCAAGCCATTTTATCACTGTTTGCATAGATTCTAACATCTGTCCTAAAAACAGGTTCTCCAAATTCAAAACTGACAACATTGTCATTTCAACTCTGCCTATACTGGTGGATTTTTGTTCATCTATTTTTGCATTTCAATGACTTTTTTCTAAGTTGGGTTTTTTTTTTTATTAACAATTTTTATGTTACACACACTGTCATATGATTTTCCAACTTTCCAGGAGACTTTCCTAAGGTGCCCCATTATGAGTATTTCAGACATTTTCGGGGTTGGCACAGTGGAGGTTATAGTTTGTGACTTTCCAGCTTTACTGGTTTAGGAAGACCTCAGGTGCCCTTTTGTGCATTATTTTAGGCACCAACTGGCACCCAAGTAGAACAACCGACATTCCATATAAAAGCTAGTTAGATAGCTTCCTGGATATGTTAAGTTTTTTTCACATATTAAACATGAGTCAGTGAATCTCGAGAACACCTTATTATCCTTCATATTTACCTGCTAAATCTGTGTAATAGATTTGGCCTATTCTTAACTTGAATTACACTATAAAAATACAAAATTGCCAATAGATATGGTATAAAGCCTGGTCTGAATGCATGGATGTGCAGGCTGGCCTAGATCTATACTGGTGGTAAACGAAAGGAAATTATTTGAAAAAAGGCAGCCTATGTCTAATAGCATGCATGCTGCAAATTCTTTTATCAAAACCCGGTTTCAGGCTATTAATTTCACAAAAAAATGGATATTTTCAGAGAAAACTATGAGCAAAAGTCTTTATTTACATAGGAATTAAGAGACTGAGTCTCCACCCCTCTAACATCTTTAGATCATTGGATTATTTGGCTTTATGTCTTTAAAATATCAAATCGATCAGAAACCAGAAGCCCTGGAGGAATTGTTTAGAAAAATAAACACATTTTTTAAAAAAATTCCCTAAAATTCTTGTCTTTCAAGACTATAAGTTATAAAGGTAAGTTTGTCTTGGCAACCATTTTCTCCTATCTTGATACACTATAGCTACATCAAACACGCTGGTATGTAAATATAGCTTGTAGTAATTAATTAGACATTTTCCATCTTAATTTTTTGTCAATATGGCTTAAAAGGTTTCTGGAATAATTAATTTCATTTCCAGTCATACCTTGGCTGTGAAAGTTCATCAATCCAGCATGACTGTTCTCATATCTAATATTCATCTACCGAATTTTATCAAGTCTAGAGGATTTCCTCACATGGGTTTCATGCAATTATTAATTAACTTTCTTCAAATTGCCACCAGTGTAGAGAAACACCAGTCTGAAACTCTTTAAAATAACAATTGCCAGGCTCCTTCCAGCTAGAAAGCAAGGCAAAGTCTATTTCACAAATTTAGCTGTCCAACTTATTCATTGCACTTTGAAAACTCCACTCAAAACTTTGCATATTGTTACTGTGATGGCTTTTATTGCATTTTATACATAACAAGTCAGTAATTAATGAGTCCGGTCCAACTGTAGTAATCATCTAACAGGGGTAAGTCGCTCAAATCGCCCAGTTGCGAGAGCCCTGTTGGGAGCTGAGGGAGCAGTCACCGCTCCCTAAATACTTTGGGTCTTGCTAGAGCCCTGTATAGTTACCAAAATAAACTATTCCTTCTTCTCTTCTCTCTCCTATAAAGATGCCTCAAACCTCTGATACAGGGAGCCTGCTCCTTTTTAAGTTAATAAAAGGAAAACACAACAACCTAACTTTTGTACCAAACATATAAACCTCTGGTATTCACCCCAGGCTTTTTTTCCCAGTACCAACTGCACTCCATCATCTTCTTGTATTTATTTTACTGAACATATTTTTTACTTTCCCTGTGACGTTCTTGGCAAAAATTCTACGTTTATCAGATTCAGACCAGCATATGGGACCCCCAAGGGTTCAAAGTGTTGCGATATTTTTCAAACAAGGATTGGGGCAAATTATCACAGATAAAAAAAATCAAAAACCTATTTCAGTCACATAGATCTTTGTTAAGGTAAACATAGCGGGTATGTAAATCTAGGGAATGAATGGGATCATATCTATGTAATTTCACCCAAACATTGGCATTTTTTTCTCTCTTTTTTTGTTTCAGAGATAACAAGATAGAGATAAATTGTGCCGGAAGGTTTCAGAACAGTCTGAATGAAATTCGTCTATCTTTAAAATTTGGAAAAGTTTCAACTAATAAAGCCATAAAAATAATCAAATTCATTCTAAAATGTCTAAAGATTAAAATCTATTTATGAACTGAAGAAAATTCAGCCATTTTCTCTTATTCCATTTCTTCTTTTAATTTATCATTTGATTTTATGCACAAAGACACTGTTAATGGAGATAGACATTGGGTGACCTTCGATGCATGACTTCAGCCATGAGCAGGCACACTAACTGTCAGTTAGCTTCATAACATCATGAAATCCAAAGTCTTTGGCAGGATTTGAACCCAGAGTGGAAAAGTATTCCATTAATGTACAACAAAAAAGAAAATGTAAATATTTTTTGGAAATATAAATGTCCAAATCAATAAAACTTTAAGATCATTTAAAGCTGCATGCCTCCAGAGGAGCCTAAAAATTTCAAGAAAATTTACCATAAGAAAATTGTATTAAGATTTTTAGAAAAAGTAAAAATATTTACAATTTAAGTAATAATTTACATGCAATGAATGATTGCAAGGCCTTCTTGTATATTTTGATATTTATTTGGTAATTTACGTCATTTGAAAGTGATGTATGCAATGCCTAAATTACTAATAGCATGCTGCTTTATATTACATGTCAAATTTTGAATCCATGAGAATTTCATTTTTTAAATTGTTGACTGCTCTGTTAAATATCCCTGTATTTTGACTTTCAAACCCCAATATCAACAATGGGAATGTTCCAAATCCATAGTTGTACATGTCCATTGTGCAAATTTAGGACAGTGAGTAACGTAAAAGTGTCTCAAATATAAAGAATATATTTGAGCCGCGCCACAAAAAAACCAACATAGTGCGTTTGCGACCAGCATGGATCCAGACCAGCCTGCGCATCCGCCAACCATGCTGTTTGCTTACCAACCCTTTTACAAATAGAGAAACTGATAGCAAACAGTATGTATCCTGATCAGACTGCGCAGGCTGGTCTGGATCCATTCTGGTTGCAAACACACTGTGTTGGTTTTGTCGCGATGCGCCTCATTTCATCCCTACTTGAACACAATTGGCAATAATACATTTAATATGCCTATCTTTCAACCAATCACAATCTTACTACTACACTAGATTGCTAATCTTTCAATGCGTTCTCAATCTAAATGATAATCTAGGACACTGACCCATATTATCAGTGCTTTCCCCAATTTCTGATGAAAGAGTAATATTACCATTTTCTTTGTAATTTCAGAAAAAAACAATATTTTTTTTTCGTCCAGAACTTTCATCTTTATGATATTAGACACTCTTTAGATAAGATTTAATAATTCCCATTTAAGAATCAATTACAGTGAGAAAAAAATTCTGAAATTTGATCGGAACTAGATTATATATATTTTAAAATGAACAAAATAAAGGTTTAATGACCTACAAAGATGTACCTAAGTATGAAGTGGTTTTTTTTTCATTCAAAAGTCTTTGGGATGGTAAAATAACAAGATATACATATTGTTAAAAAAAGAGGCTGGGCAGCCAGGATGGAAACTTCACACTTTATATTATTATATCACAGCAGATAATGATCTTAAATGAACCAATCTCTGCACTATAAAATTAACTTATAACCTGTTGTATTGCCTGTACATACTTATTAAAGCAGCATGCCTCCAGATTAAGAAAATTTTGAAAATGTATTTAAAAGTAAAATACTGGGAGGTCAACATAGGAAGTCATTTACACATTGCAAACAGCACATAGCTACAATCCAAGTAAATTGCCAATTAGATGTCAAACAAGAGCTGTCCGTAAGACAGCGCGCTCGACTTTTTTATTGCTTGCCAATAAAAAAAGTTTTTGCAGTAAAAGGCAATACAAGAATCTCTGTATTTTTAAAGTGAACAATGGCCATGAGCATTAAGATATTTAGTGAAGAATTATTTTACTGAATTGTGTGATACCCTTGAACACTGCAGCAAAGTTTGAAATGTTTAAGTCAAAAGAGGGCTGGTAAGAAAGAAAAAAAAACTGAGTTGAGCCTTAAATAAATTTAATAGTATTAAACCCACTTTGAGAGAATAAGGTATTTTTACGTCACTCAGAACACCTTGGTAAATGACATAATAACATAATTTTTCAAGAAATCTATGCCAAGGAAGCAGTATATATGATATATGAAATATGCATATACTACTGATTTTAATTTCAAGTACAAAAAAAGAAAAATAACTAGTTGTTTGATACCCTTGAATATTACAGCAATGTTTATATGACATAATTTATGGTAAAGTGAACAAGTGGATAGGAATGAATTTTTTTAGATTTTTTAAGTTTTTTAGTGCTTGCCTATAATACAAAACATTGACAGTTAAGGGCCATAATTCAAATAAAATCTTTGACAGAATTACCTTCTCCTGGACATGTTTGGGAATCATGATTGTAAACAAGTATTCCAACTTTCAAATTAATATCTCAAACAGTTCAGTCAAAAAGTGGACTGGTACTAAAACTTAACCAAGATTCTAAGTCGATAAAAGGCCTTAATTTTTAAAACAAATCCTTGACAGAGTTACCTTCTCTTGCGTACAGATGGGGTAATGATGTGAAATAGCATTAAAAGTTTCAAAGCAATATCTCAAAGGTTAAGGCAATAAGTGGATTTTACCCATATTCAATGTATTTTCTAAGTCAAAAAGGGGCATAATTCTGTCAAAAACCTTGACAGAGTTATGTCCTCTTGTCTGTTGATGAAGGTCGTGATGGTAAACAAGTATGGTCAGTTTCAAAGCAATACCTCCAATGGTTTTGAAATAAAGTGAGGTGGTACAAAAAACTTAACCAAGCTCAATACACTTTCTAAGTCAAAAAAGGGCCATAATTCTGTCAAAAACCTTGACAGAGTTATGTACTCTTGTCTGTAGATGGAGGTTATGATGGTGAACAAGTATGGTAAGTTTCAAAGCCATACTTGTAATACTTCGGAAATAAAGTGGGGTGGTACGAAAAACTTAACCAAGGTGTGACGCCGACGCCGACGCCGGGGCGAGTAGGATAGCTCCCCTTTTCATAGAAAAGTCGAGCTAAAAATGAATATATAGTACAATTTTCTCAAGTTTGCATTTCTTGAAATATTTTGGTTCATCTGAAGGCATGCAGCTTTAAACCATTTTAATTTTAGGAGTATCACAATGAATGTTCGGGAATTCACAGGTCGGCCAACCATATAGAGCCTGGTCATACTGCATGGATTCAAAATGGCCTTGCTCTAATTATACCAATGAAAAAGGCTTCACAAGTTTGCTTTCAGTATTGTACAGGTTAAAAGCAAAAACAGTAAAGATATCTAAAACGCTTGATCTTGAGTATGTAAAGAAACTTTTTATAAAAGTAGCAAAAATAAGTTGTCAAAAAGACCTTGTAATTTCACATTGTATTAATTTAATTAAACATTGTTTACATTGTAGTTTTGAGACAGCTGCCTCTGGACTGATGTCACTATCTGGAGTTCAAATCTTGATGTTGTTAAAATTCTTTCCATAAATTTGAACTGTTGATTTTCTGCTAAATTAAACAACTAAACATTTCTCTATGATTAAACTTTCCTAAATCTAGGCCACACACATGTTTTTCTTATGTGTGCAAGTTTTAAGATTTTTATCTTTTCCAATTATGGCGACAGGTTGCACCAAAACATGCCATAAATAAAGTAAAATCAAAACCATTGTTTTCATGAAATAAATCTCACAAAGTTTAATTAAAGACATATGTTGAAACCAGTTCTTTTAATTCCTTTTTTTTTACCCCATGTGGTTTATATAAAATTACAAAGATCCGATTTCATGTGAAAAATTACACTCATATAATTATATTAAATAACTTTGGACTAAATGACACAAAAAATGTTCTCCTAAATGAAACAATTCACTACGGTATAATTACTTGAAGAAAACAGTGAAAGAAGGGGGAATTTAATATTTGAAATAGTAAACTGTATGTGTACAATGATTTTTGTTGTTTTTTTAAATCACTGAACTAACAGACCTAAAAACAAATTCAGAGAATATCAAGTTCTAAAGAAAATTTTAACAAAAAAAACCCCAAAAAAAACAATTTTTAATACCCCTAGTAATATAAGATTTAAGGGTGCAAAGCACTCCAATTCAAGATCCTGTATATATTGTTGGAGGTTTAAGTCTCTCTAAGCTGCATGATCGGGTACTCTATATTAAATAGGGATTTAAACCCACAGCAGTGAGTAGAAAATGATTTGAAATTGGCAACCATAACCACTTGGCCATGAAGACTGTATAAAGATGTTTTAAAATTTTGGTACAGATTCACAAAACAAATTTATCATTAGTATCATACTTACACCCCAGACATTAAAATATATACTGAATTTTTTTTAATGTAAAAACACATTATTATATACATTCATTACCGAGGTGTGAAATCGTGAAATGTTGGGCTCATGTTTTACACTCCTTTTATTACATGTCCTACTTCCACATATATCTTTACAATCAACTTATAATGTACAGTTCTGACTCATAAATTGTTAGGAGATCCTAAGTTCACTTGCATATAAATTGCAAAAGTTACTGCCAAAATTGCTTTAAAATAATGTAAAATGTAAAAGGAAAGATATATAATATTTCAAATGAGACAAGTTAACCTGTTTTAGGTGTAATATAAATGCTTTGTCACATTTTATATCATGCATGGTAATTAACTATACAAGTTAATATTCTAGTCTTGATAATTGGGCAGAATATATCAAAATTTCAGGTTACAGTTTTTGGGTAAATGCATTTGTTACAAAGTAGTCTCCAGTTTTTGGGTCAATGCATTTGTTATAAAGTAGTCTCCAGTTTGTGGGTCAATGCATTTGTTATAAAGTAGTCTCCAGTTTGTGGGTCAATGCATTTGTTATAAAGTAGTCTCCAGTTTGTGGGTCAATGCATTTGTTATAAAGTAGTCTCCAGTTTGTGGGTCAATGCATTTGATATAAAGTAGTCTTAAATTGTGGGTTAATGTATTTGTTACAAAGTAGTCTTGAATTTGGGGTCAATGTGTTTGATTCAAAGAAGTCTGGAGTTTTTGAGTACAAGAAGTCTCATGTTTTTTTTGGTAAATGTATTTGTTACAAAGAAGCAACAGTGCATAGATCTTATGCAACTGTCCAAACAAAATCCTTCATAAAACTAGAAATGTTAAGCTTTTTTTGGAAAAATGACTTCTCAAAGACATGTTACAGAAATAAAATCTAACACATTAAGCAGTAATAATATACCTAGCTTTCAAAATCATGTTCTAATGTAAAGAGACAAACTAGCACTTTCAAGCTAGCAGCTTTAATAACAATCATATGCCTGTAACATACAGCCATGTCTGCTCAAAGGTGCAGTAAGACCTTGTGTTAATATAAATCTTTTAAAAATTGAAGTTCAGGTGCCATGACAAGATAATTATCAACTTGAAGCAAATTTATTCCTTCCAATTTTCATTGATAATTCAGGCATCACACTGTCCTGAAACTGACACCAGATGGAAGTACCAATATAGCCTTCTGAATTTCTAGCGGAGATGGCCCTGATATTGGTCGACAGCCAATCAACAAATAAATATTTGCTTGTTCAAAGCTAAAATTTGCTTAAAATATTCATAATATTTTCAAGTGATGACAACAACAACAATATACAATACCTGTGAGCATGTATAGATCTTATTGTATCAAGTGGCATGTAAAATGAGATATTCTGCGTGTTTTGCTCGACGATATGTTCCTGCGTCAGCACCTCGTATATTGACGGAGGCCGCGCCCCCAACGACATGCTGATTGGACGAACCAAGTTCAATGTGACCTTGATAAAACCCTGGAATGATTGTGTCTCTTTATTCTCAACATCTTCCTCTTCTCTCTGAAATAGTCAAATATTCTGATTAGTTCAAGTATAAACACGTACATAGGTTCACCGTTTAAAATTCATTCATATCAAATTAATTGTGACTGCTTACATAATTTTATCACATAACGTCTCTGCTTTTTGATATAATATAATATGGTATAACCATTACTTATTTCTTGACCTCTTGGCCTGCAAGTGGTAACAGATTCTACCAATGCGACTATGAATACTATGCTGTCCGGTCTTGGTCCGCACTGTTTGCTTTCAAGTCAGTACATATTTTAAAATTTTCCCTAAACATGATAAATAGTTTTGTCTAAATTGAAAGACGGACATGTCAAGTTAAGATGACTAGTGGAGAATGGTTTAACTTTCACATTTAACTTAAAAATTTCATTTAAAAGTGGCAAGTCCAATGCCCGCGCTGTCCGATCATGGTCTGCACTAGTCACATGGGCAGTTTCAGTTGCCGCAGCTAGATAAAGTTTAATATTAGTCATTACAAAATGAAACCTCATATAATGTCCTCTTAATCAATTCTCCCAAACTTTCATATCATGGTTTAGTGCTTGCAAATGAAAATGAAGAAAATCCTAAATACTGCAACATCTGTCAACATGAATATTTTATTATATCATTACATCATGAAGACCTCTCCTCACATTTCACAGAATTATGACGTGAACGTGTACCTTACGACATCAATTCGAAGTAAATCATTTTTATGATTTTAACAGGAATATGTTTTAAAGAATTTTCTTACTACAGCCAGATTTTTTTATGATAATTCCCACAGCAAGATTCAAAGGAGTGTCAAACATACATTTACAATTTGTTCAGTAGAAATCAAGAATTAAAACTATGCATCATTCCTGCATGATTTTACAGTTGTAATATTTAATTAAATGTTATATTTACATAATTGAGAAATTCCATTTTCATTTAAAACACATAAATCATATGATAATGAATGATTCACTAAGTTCAAGAACATGTTCAAGTTTGATAAACTGTTTTAAAA
>NW_026852346.1:0-92677 GCF_026571515.1 Ruditapes philippinarum | reverse complement strand
AATAATATTTTTTACATTTTCATAATTTGGGACTTAAAATAAAAAGGGCTAACAATTTTAAATTTTTAAAAAATTTAATTTCTTTAAATTTAAGTGCTCTGACCCCCGAAAATTTTCTTTGTTTTTCCCTTTAAATTTTTTTAAAAGTTTTAAAAACCTTTCCAATTTGTTTTGGCTTAAAAATAAAAAAGGAAATTTTCCGGCCCCTTTTAACTTAAAAATAGTGGGGTTTTCAACCCCTTTTCATAAAACACCCTATCAATATAAAAGTGGGGTTTATGATAAGAAACCTTTAAAATTTTTTAATAAAAAATTTAAAACCCTGCCCAATAACAAAGAAAATTTTTAATTAAAATAAAATTTTTTTTGTTTAAATGAAAAATTTAAAATTTCCAAGGGAAAAAAACATTCTTTAAATCATCTTCCCCAACAAACCCCCCTTCATTAACCCTTTTTATGAGTCCCCAAAGAAATTTTGGGGGCAGCAATTTTAAAAAAATTTTTAATGTTCTTTTGTTGAGCTTTAAAATATATCAGGAACAAGCCCAACTAACCTGAAAGATGTGACCGAGAAAAATAAATTCCAAAACGCAATGAAGCATCTTGCCCTCTCGGTCCCATTTAAAATACACAACCCTTTCTGATTCACGATGGACAAAAAATTAGTAATTTGCACACCCCAAATTTTAAAAAAGCAAAATTTTTAAAAAAAAATATCCCCCGCAGTCATTTATGACAGAAAATCACACAATTTTAAGCTTTTTTAAAATTTTAAGGGTTCCCCATAAATAGTTTGGGTATTTAGTTATTTTGAGTTTAATCTTACAAATAATAGTTATTTTGAATAAATATAGACATGATGTAAACAATAGAGGTTGGTAGGGCAGTGTACTCGACATTTCTCAGTGCTTGATAGAAAAGCAAGAGCTTAGATAAATTAATGTAGGAATTAACAAAGATGAAGATTTCATTAAAAATACATGGCACTGGAATCCTGGACTGTGATTAAGGATTTTTTAAGTTCACAAAGGGCCATAATTTAGTCAAAATCCATGCCATAGTTATGATCCTAGGATAGTGACCTCCAATTATTAGCAGTCTTAAGATAGCCCAGTATTTTTTTTCAAATTTGGAGAGGGAATGGGGCCTAATTTGGCCCTTAAACTGGGTTAATAGCCTATACTGATCTTAAAAAATTCCACATAACAGGCTAACAATATGTACAATTTATGAAATTCAATCCCTTGCAGATAAGTTGGCAATATGATGAAAACTTGTTTAAATATCAGAATTTTACCCCAATTTACCATATTAACCCTTTACCTCATGAGTATATTGTGAAAAATGGCCGTTTTCATTAAAAAGCCTCCTGTTACAAGTTCAAACTGCCTTGAAACTATCAAAAATGCTTCAATACTGATGAAACTTGGCAAAAATGTTGACTGGACCATAGCCTCTGTAACAGCATGCTCAATCTTAAATTTCCTGTTTCCATGGCAATGGGGGACGTCCCAAAATTGCCAAAAATCACTAATTTGCATTGTTTTTTTCCATCAAAACTGATTTCAAAGTGCTGCAACTTCTCAATGGATTGAGATAGAGTAAAAGGCTTTTCAGCGTTGGTTACCACTTTACCTTACAATCGAACTGAGGCCATTTTTAGCCTGTCACATGTTCAATTATTTCTTGGCAATGACGGGACTACCGCCCCCCTTCAAAAAGGGGGGGGGGGTCGAAAAGCCGTCAAAACACGTCTTTACGAGGTAAAGGATTAATAAATATATGGCTTTAATGAGTAAAATTTAATGCTGTATGAAATATTTATTTATTTCAGGAAAAATGGTTTCTTCAACGATTATAAATGAAAATTAGGACTGATCTTACAACATTAATTGTATATTTAACAAGATTTATAATAATTCAATTTGTTTGCCACATTATGTTTAACAGCAATTGTCAGCTAATATTCCAATTAAAGCAGCACACCTCCAGATTGATGCTAGTTTCATGAAAATTTTGAAAATGTACGAAAAAGTAAAATATTTCGAAGTGAACAAAGAAAATAATTTTCAAATTGCAAAAGGCACTTACAGACCATGAAAATAACCAAAATGTGTTCAAAATATGTAAAATTTGCCCTAACTGCATTAGTATAAGTAACGCAGTAGAAACTGAAAGATAGTGTAAAATACTGCAAAATTGGCAATAAATGGCACGTATAACATGAAAATTATTACTCTTAGTCTTATCTTGAATCTTTTTACTTTTCAAAAAATCTCAGTACTTTTTGTCTCTTTGTTTTATTTTGGATCGATTTGACTCAACTTTTAAAACATATAATTGGGTCGATTCGACTTATTTCCAGTGATCAATATTACAAATTTTGGGGTTGGTTTGACTTGGGGTCGATTCAACTTGTTTGCCCGCCATTTGACAGCTGCAGACATGTCTGTCAAGCTTTTATTCTGATTATTTATGTTGATGACATATAGGCACTTCTAGTGAAAAATAAACAACTTATGAATGAAAGGTTTGATATCAGGGTGATTATTAAGTATGACTAGACTTTAGAATATGTCCGAAGCTATTCTAAATTTTTACACAAAAATTATTTCTTCAGTATTTATCAGTTTATATTTCTCTATGCTTAATTTAGTATTTTCTTTGTTCAGTGGTTGTCAGTCACTTTTTTATCAACAATAAGTGCATGTTTCTTTTAAAATTAAGTAAATAAAATTATTTCAACCTCAGTAAGGCCATTATTTTTTGATATTTCGGTTTACTGACCCGCCGACTCTGTATTTTTGGGAAAAAAAAAAAAAAAAAAAAAAAAAAAAATCTGCCCCCAAAAAAATTCTGTGTTGTCTTGAAATACGCTGCTAATAATACGACTTGTCAAAGAAACGTCGCGGTAAGTATTTAAATTAACTGTTAAACCTACCATATGCCAGACGATTTTACATACGATTTAGCAACCGGTTATCTTTACTCAAGAATAGCCTATCGTCTGCTAGTTGGGGTGTATTATGAAAGAATGTCTGTTAAATGGGTCAAGCCATTCTCACAGAATTATAATTAGGCTTTGATCATATTTCATCAATGCATTTAAGGTCCAAATGCGTAAAAATGTAAAAAAAAACAACAACTACATAAACAAAAACAAACAAAAAAAAAAACACGCCAAATTACGTAAGCAATTACATTCAAGGACGAGCGAGAGAAATCTGCTGCAAGATCAGTATTTTCAGATTTAACAAAACAAAATTAGTCTTTAAAAGCAGATTGAATACAGGTTTTCAAACAAACAAAATAAAACAAGAGGGCCATGATGGCCCTGAGGTCGCTCACCTGTATATAGGCCCCCCCCCCACCCCCGGGCCAATTTTTACCCAAGGGCTTTTATTTGTTTATTTGAACAGACTTGGTAGACACCCATAAGAAGATGTTTCATGCTAAACATCTAAGTTCTAGCTCATTGGGTTTATTAAAAGAAGATTTTTAAAGTTTTTACTATACACATATAGTTAAAAACAATGACACCCCTGGGGCAGGGCCAGTTTTGACCCCCGGGCTTTTATTTGAACAAACTTTGTAGATATTTACTTAAAGATGTTTCATGCTTAATATCTAAACTCTAGCTATTTGGGTTTTTTCTTGCTATACACATATAAGGAAAATCAATGACTCCCCCCCCCCCCGGGCGGGGCCAGTTTTGACCCCAGGGCTTTTATTTGAACATACTTGGTAGTCACCCATTAGAACATGTTTCATGCTAAATATGTTAGCTCTAGCTCTTTGAGTTCTTTAAAAGAAGATTTTTTAAGTTTTTACTATATGCATATAGGGAAAATCAATTATCCCCTGGGGCGAGGCCAATTTTGACCCCAGGGCTTTTATTTGAACAAACTTGGTAGACACTCATTAGATGATGTTTCATGCTAAATATCTTAGCTCTAGCTCTTTGGGATCTTTAAATGAAGAATTTTTAAGTTTTTACTATATGCATATAGGGAAAATCTATGACCCCCTGGGGCGGGGTCAATTTTGACCCCAGGGCTTTTATTTGAACAAACTTGGTAGACATTCACTAGAAGATGTTTCATGCCAAATATCTTAGCTCTAGCTATTATGGTTCTTTAAAAGAAGATTTTTTAAGTTTTTACTATATGCATATATGGAAAATCAATGACCCCCCGGGGTGGGGCCAATTTTGACCACAGGGCTTTAATTTGAACAAACTTGGTAGACACTCACTAGAAGATGTTTCATGCTTAATATCTTAGCTCTAGCTCTTTGGGTTCTTTAAAAGAAGAATTTTTAAGTTTTTACTATATGCATATAGGGAAAATCAATGACCCCCTGGGGCGGGGCCAATTTTGACCCCAGGGCTTTTATTTTAACAAACTTTGTAGATATTTACTTAAAGATGTTTCATGCTTAATATCTAAACTCTAGCTATTTGGGTTTTTTCTTGCTATACACATATAAGGAAAATCAATGACTCCCCCCCCCCCCCGGGCGGGGCCAGTTTTGACCCCAGGGCTTTTATTTGAACATACTTGGTAGACACCCATTAGAACATGTTTCATGCTAAATATGTTAGCTCTAGCTCTTTGAGTTCTTTAAAAGAAGATTTTTTAAGTTTTTACTATATGCATATAGGGAAAATCAATTATCCCCTGGGGCGAGGCCAATTTTGACCCCAGGGCTTTTATTTGAACAAACTTGGTAGACACTCATTAGATGATGTTTCATGCTAAATATCTTAGCTCTAGCTCTTTGGGATCTTTAAAAGAAGAATTTTTAAGTTTTTACTATATGCATATAGGGAAAATCTATGACCCCCCTGGGGCGGGGTCAATTTTGACCCCAGGGCTTTTATTTGAACAAACTTGGTAGACATTCACTAGAAGATGTTTCATGCCAAATATCTTAGCTCTAGCTATTATGGTTCTTTAAAAGAAGATTTTTTA
Organism: Ruditapes philippinarum; assembly: GCF_026571515.1. Classification (NCBI taxonomy): domain Eukaryota; kingdom Metazoa; phylum Mollusca; class Bivalvia; order Venerida; family Veneridae; genus Ruditapes; species Ruditapes philippinarum. The sequence goes on along the minus strand of NW_026852346.1, from coordinate 87,704 downwards.
AGTTTTTACTATATGCATATATGGAAAATCAATGACCCCCCGGGGTGGGGCCAATTTTGACCACAGGGCTTTAATTTGAACAAACTTGGTAGACACTCACTAGAAGATGTTTCATGCTTAATATCTTAGCTCTAGCTCTTTGGGTTCTTTAAAAGAAGAATTTTTAAGTTTTTACTATATGCATATAGGGAAAATCAATGACCCCCTGGGGCGGGGCCAATTTTGACCCCAGGGCTTTTATTTTAACAAACTTTGTAGATATTTACTTAAAGATGTTTCATGCTTAATATCTAAACTCTAGCTATTTGGGTTTTTTCTTGCTATACACATATAAGGAAAATCAATGACTCCCCCCCCCCGGGCGGGGCCAGTTTTGACCCCAGGGCTTTTATTTGAACATACTTTGGTAGACACCCATTAGAACATGTTTCATGCTAAATATGTTAGCTCTAGCTCTTTGAGTTCTTTAAAAGAAGATTTTTTAAGTTTTTACTATATGCATATAGGGAAAATCAACATACCCCCTGGGGCGAGGCCAATTTTGTCCCCAGGGCTTTTATTTGAACAAACTTTGTAGATATTTACTTAAAGATGTTTCATGCTTAATATCTAAACTCTAGCTATTTGGGTTTTTTTTGCTATACACATATAAGGAAAATCAATGACTCCCCCCCCCCCCCGGGCGGGGCCAGTTTTTGACCCCAGGGCTTTTATTTGAACATACTTGGTAGACACCCATTAGAACATGTTTCATGCTAAATATGTTAGCTCTAGCTCTTTGAGTTCTTTAAAAGAAGATTTTTTAAGTTTTTACTATATGCATATAGGGAAAATCAATTATCCCCTGGGGCGAGGCCAATTTTGACCCCAGGGCTTTTATTTGAACAAACTTGGTAGAACACTCATTAGATGATGTTTCATGCTAAATATCTTAGCTCTAGCTCTTTGGGATCTTTAAAAGAAGAATTTTTAAGTTTTTACTATATGCATATAGGGAAAATCTATGACCCCCTGGGGCGGGGTCAATTTTGACCCCAGGGCTTTTATTTGAACAAACTTGGTAGACATTCACTAGAAGATGTTTCATGCCAAATATCTTTAGCTCTAGCTATTATGGTTCTTTAAAAGAAGATTTTTTAAGTTTTTACTATATGCATATATGGAAAATCAATGACCCCCGGGGTGGGGCCAATTTTGACCACAGGGCTTTAATTTGAACAAACTTGGTAGACACTCACTAGAAGATGTTTCATGCTTAATATCTTAGCTCTAGCTCTTTGGGTTCTTTAAAAGAAGAATTTTTAAGTTTTTACTATATGCATATAGGGAAAATCAATGACCCCCTGGGGCGGGGCCAATTTTGACCCCAGGGCTTTTATTTTAACAAACTTTGTAGATATTTACTTAAAGATGTTTCATGCTTAATATCTAAACTCTAGCTATTTGGGTTTTTTCTTGCTATACACATATAAGGAAAATCAATGACTCCCCCCCCCCCGGGCGGGGCCAGTTTTGACCCCAGGGCTTTTATTTGAACATACTTGGTAGACACCCATTAGAACATGTTTCATGCTAAATATGTTAGCTCTAGCTCTTTGAGTTCTTTAAAAGAAGATTTTTTAAGTTTTTACTATATGCATATAGGGAAAATCACATACCCCCTGGGGCGAGGCCAATTTTGTCCCCAGGGCTTTTATTTGAACAAACTTTGTAGATATTTACTTAAAGATGTTTCATGCTTAATATCTAAACTCTAGCTATTTGGGTTTTTTCTTGCTATACACATATAAGGAAAATCAATGACTCCCCCCCCCCCCCGGGCGGGGCCAGTTTTGACCCCAGGGCTTTTATTTGAACAAACTTGGTAGACACTCATTAGATGATGTTTCATGCTAAATATCTTAGCTCTAGCTCTTTGGGTTCTTTAAAAGAAGAATTTTTAAGTTTTTACTATATGCATATAGGGAAAATCTATGACCCCCTGGGGCGGGGTCAATTTTGACCCCAGGGCTTTTATTTGAACAAACTTGGTAGACATTCACTAGAAGATGTTTCATGTCAAATATCTTAGCTCTAGCTCTTATGGTTCTTTAAAAGAAGATTTTTTAAGTTTTTACTATATGCATATATGGAAAATCAATGACCCCCCGGGGTGGGGCCAATTTTGACCACAGGGCTTTAATTTGAACAAACTTGGTAGACACTCACTAGAAGATGTTTCATGCTTAATATCTTAGCTCTAGCTCTTTGGGTTCTTTAAAAGAAGAATTTTTAAGTTTTTACTATATGCATATAGGGAAAATCAATGACCCCCTGGGGCGGGGCCAATTTTGACCCCAGGGCTTTTATTTGAACAAACTTGGTAGACATTCACTAGAAGATGTTTCATGCTTATATCTAAGCTCTAGCTCTTACGGTTCTTTAAAAGAAGATTTTTAAGTTTTTACTATATGCATATAGGGAAAATCAATGACCCCCGGGGCGGGGCCAATTTTGACCCCAGGGCTTTTTTTTGAACAAACTTGGTAGAGACTCACTAGAAGATGTTTCATGCTTAATATCTTAGCTCTAGCTCTTTTGGTTCTTTAAAAGAAGAATTTTTAAGTTTTTACTATATGCATATAGGGAAAATCAATGACCCCCTGGGGCGGGGCCAATTTTGACCCCAGGGCTTTTATTTGAACAAACTTGGTAGACACTCACTAGAAGATGTTTCATGCCAAATATCTAAGCTCTAGCTCTTAGGGTTGTTTAAAAGAAGATATTTAAAGATTTTTCTTTCGGTTGCCATGGCAACCAGAGTTCTGCATGGAATTAAATTCTTTGAACAATTTTTAAAGGTGACCACCAAAGGAACATTCCTGTGAAGTTTGGATGAAATTGGCTCAGTGGTTTATGAGGAGATGTCATTTAAAGCAAAAGTTTACGGACGGACGACGGACGGACGGACGCCGGACGAAAAGCGATCACAAAAGCTCACCCTGTCACTTTGTGACAGGTGAGCTAAAAATGCACTTACTATTAATAGATTTTTATGTCAAAAATTGATCCGCTAATTATCCGATAAAAATGTTTTCACAATGGGCAATAATTAAACATGTGTAATCTTTTCTTGACAGTTTTTTTTAAAACTTTTGATCTATAAAGAAATGAGTGCAAGTCAGCTGAGTTTCGGCACCTTTGATGATTCAGATTACACAGCAGTGTGTAAACATCAAAGAATGACAGATTCTTTTGAAGGGCTGGCTTGCCACTTGTCATAAGTCATCGTGTGTAGATTTCATGTGTGTTTTTAAACAATGGCAATGTGAGCAAAAGTTTTTTTTGTGTGTATTTAGACAATCTTTGGAATAGACAATCAGCGATGTATTTAATTTCATTGCTCTAGTAAGTACTATGTATATGTATGCACCACATTTATAGTTATGAAAACTTTTCTTTTTTTTCCCGCCGCCGACCCTACCTTTTTTTGGAAAAAATCAGTAAACCAAAATATAAAAAAAAATTGGCCTAAATGGTAATATTTTAATGTCTATTTCAAGAATGTTGACGTTGAAATTCGGGGGTCAAGAAAGCAATGCCTGACCTCATATACCAGCTATAATCATTTGCAGAGTGAATAATAGAATATCCAAAACTTCAGCATTTGTTGCTGACATATTGTATATCATGTTACAAATCAAAAACCAAAACACCCAAGCTTTTATCTGAATTAAATCACATCATGTACATATCTGTCCGGACACATGGTACTGTAGTGTAGACAATTTAGGTAAATTTGATACCCTCCTTGTCGAGCCTCAGATTTAAGTGTCAATACAATCAGAAATAAACAAACTGGTTTGTTTGTTAGGAGAAGAACCTAGCTGAACTGTGTCAAATTTTTTGGTCTCTAGGTTAAAAATTATGAAATCTGTACGGAAAAATGTTCCAAAAGTGTCCGGTTGATGGTCTCCGACCAGTAAACACCACTCAGATTACTTCTACTAGGGTTTCCATTAAGGATTAGGGTTATAGTTTGTGTTATTGGTAAGGGTAAGAGAGTTAGGATTATAACTGTTATAACACATGAATTTTGCTGCGGACAGCATATTTTTACTGTAAAACTGATAGGATCTTACAGGAAATAGGTAAGCAAAAAATTCTGTTTTGGGTCAATCCCTATATTTTCAGTTTGTTAATTGAATCTGACTACCCACACAACATGTATAGGCTTTACATGCTTTCATAATTTATTTTTCCAGACAATAATGAACTGATTAACAGTGATTAACTTGCAAATGTCATTGATGTTTACAATCTTTAAACACTTTAAATAGAATTTAACATGTCTAAAATATAAGATACAAACGGAGCATTAAAATGTTTAATTATCAATTACTTTAGCCCATGGTGAAGGACGCAAAGAAGCCAGAGATCTTGCTAGCTGATTGACTGTTTTGGAAAATATTTGTTTTTCTGCCATCGCCTACAAAACGGTGCATAATATTAAAATGACATGATAAATATATTTCTTGTATTTTCTCTGTTTCACACCGTATTATACCGTAAAACAAGACTTAAACCAAAACCATCAGGTCTCAACCCGACGGAATTAGAAAGTAGTTCTTTAAAATTTGGAAGTGGCCCAATTTAAGTCATCTCTAGTTAGATTGGTCACAATTAAAGTGTATTTATTGCATGTGTGTAGTTTTTGTGTGTTATATGATGACTTTAAAAGTTGTTTTTTGTGTATTATCCAGGAACTCATTTGTTGGCGGAAGGATTAAAGATGTACCACCCACCAGCAGTCAGGAGTTTTTAAAGTGGTGAATTTAAACTGTGTTACAACAGAATGAAGATTTCTGAAAAAAAAACATGAAAAAAGTAGATGGCTAACCTATTATATTTTGGGCCTCATTTGACTTAGATAGTGTTGATGTTTAAAGTTGAAGACAGTATATAATTCATCAAGAACAGTGGAATCCAGAATTAAGCCTCAAATGTGACTGATTTACTATAGAACAAAGAATAGGAAAATTCACCAGGCCGACACCATCAAAGCTATAGACCTTTTTACAATACGATTCATCCATAGCAACCAATGTTGCATTTCGCGCATGCGCATTCTGCGTAGGGCAAAAGCGCAATAAAATTGACAACAGTGTATGATACTTTAAGAATAGTCGTGATTCCATGTTATATTAACCAGAAAACAGTAATTTTGGGATGACTTAAAGCGGTAAGTACTTAAAACGTCAATTGATATTTATAACAGATATGATAAATATACAGGACTAATAATCCAATGGTCTAAAGACGCATACAAAAGACGTCTGTTTAAGGTATCATTGGACGACTTTTTCATTTGTAATTTAAATTTAAACAGCAGGGTGTTAAAGATAAATTTTATTACCCCTGTATTACATAATATTACACAATGTGTATTGTACACTTCCTTTGGATTGGCCAGGCGGTAAGTGTCAAACAGATTGACATGCGACCGTGGTTGTTTGTTTGTATAAATATCATTCAAACGAGACGTTTTAGTACCATGACATAGTTAATCACGTACAATAATGAAAATCGTAATTTAAGTAACTTTTATATATACCGATCTCATCAATGTTTATTGATTTGTGAAGTGACAATTAGTGTGACTTGCATTAAAAATATTATAATGTGTTACGAGGAACTGGATAAAATGAGTGTTATTTCACTTTCCTTAAGGATTTTGAAGAGAAAAAAAAATAACTATTCAAAATATATTTATGTGACTTAAAAATTATCTGTTTTGCATCACAGTCAAATTAAGGATAAAATCAGGTAAACTGAACACTAAAAATGCATTATCACCGGGCCTGTTCTGACTATTTTCAGAATGCTAATTAACCTCGATTTCCTATGTTTTTAAATTTCTTTTATCTTTTTTTATGAACTATTTCAACAACAATTTAGTTGACTCCCATTTGAATAAAAGAAAAAATTCCATATTTTCTTTAAAAAAATCTCAATGTCAGGTCCGTGTCCGTAAGCGGGCCCACCGTAAGGGAGAATTCTTAAACAATTTCCTTTTCCATGCCTTTTTATGGAAATCTTGGTAAAAAAGCTATAAAGGAATCATTTCTTTTTTTTGTTTAATGCTATTTTATATAATTTTCTACCTTTTACCTTAAACTAACTCGAAATTGTCTATGAACTTCTTCTATATTTCTATGTTAGACCATGCTTTTTTGCCCTACGCAGATTGCGCATGTGCGGAAAATACTACTTCCGGTCGATTTTTCATAGCAACGGACCGCGTCGTAAAAAGTTCTATAGGTCTGTCAGGTCTTAACGATCCTAAGCAACTAGAAGTGCCAAGAATAAAACTTACAACGTTAAAGTTTCATATTTATTTATGTATCCATCTATTCATAAAATCAACTTTAATAATGATGCTTCATGAATTGCATAGTGTTATGAATACCACTTACAATTTAATGAACATTGCCGTGATCCTGTGACAATTAAGTACACGAAGTAATTTATGCGATAAGAAATCGCCAGGATTTAGTGACAAAAAAACTGACGTGGAGTGAACCACGTCGTGTTTTATATTGTATTTGTTTGAAAATAATTTTAAACATTTATATCTGTGTTTATCAATTGTAATTAATCAAGCATTTAAAAAAATCCGGTTCCCTTCCCTTACACCCTGTCCCTGTGTCCATACCTTTAATGTCCCATGATTATCTTAATTAATTAAATCGTTAATTTTAGCGCTCCATTCTTTCTTCGCCCTTGTGCCATCCATTGATCTAAGTACTGGGTTCTATGTTGTATTTCGTGTGTTGCTGGGTTTTTGTTTGGGACTTGTTAAAAGCTGCCTTTCCTTGTCGATGTTTATTCTCATATGCCCAAGTGAAGAGCTAATTTACTGTCAACTCATCAATCAGAAAGACACTTCCAATGCTGATATGATATTTATCATTTTTATTTACTATGTAGAACTGTGAAATATTCAAAATTAACAACTTTATGTTAACATAATTATATATTATGCTGCAAAGCAATGAAATTAACAACCTATAAATCAATGTACTTATATATGTGAGTAAAATTATAATAACAATTTGTATAGATTATTCTTACAACTTACTTTTTAAACAATTAAAATTAATGTATGTTCTACGTCTATATACGTATATAGATATTAAGATGGTGAGAATTGTGGCCTCTGTCATCTGTATGTAGGGCTCATCGTGAAGTCGGAGATACTCCTGGATGTAGGGGTCGTGTAGTGCACATGGCACGGCCTGGATACGTGTTGTCGCAGGAAGACAGTATTGGAGCTTGGCCTGAGGTTGTGCTCTGGTTGAGTTTAGGTACACGAGTGGACGGAGACTACCAGTTCCAGCTGATCTTAATATCATTTGTCTAAAAAATGTCTAATGTAATATGAAATTAGCACTTTGAAGAAATTAACTAAATTTAAGAAAGAAGATAATCTAGGCATTTTTACTTTCTTTCTAATACGACATTCGACTAAAGTGAAGTAAATGCGTAAACATATGTTAGGTAAATTATAATAGTTATCCCTCTTTTTGCCTTATGATTTTATAGTAACATTCGTGGACATTTTCACCTTTTCTGTCCTTTTAAAGATTTTTAGCATTTGTACACAAATTTAAGCTACGCTTATAATACATATAAAGATCAGTTTATAATACAAGTATTTTAAATATTTCGTTAGGAGACATGCATGCATCTTGTAATTCCCAACATCTTGCTTACTTTTATCTGAGTACAAAGAATTCACTTTAGCAATTTTCATATCTTATGAAACAACACCCTATGCAATTGATGAATTTACACTGTCTAAAACAATAACTTTTAAAGCGATAGCACCGTCTTAAACAATTTTAAGGAATGCCAACTAATCTAGCGCTTTTATTATGTTAAGCCAACACACTTTTTTTTATATACAAACGACTCGATATCACTACAAGTAATAATCTTTATAATTGATAGATTCGTATGTTGTTTTTAGCAAAAAAAAGATTTCATTGCATAGATATGGAATTGGTTTATTGGAATTTGATTTATTGGATTTCATATCTATTGTCATTTTGGAGATGTCTACAAATGAAACGCAAAATATCTCCGTGACCTAAATAAAATGCTTCTGTAAGCATTTTTTTTGCAGAGAGTTTCCTTTGTGAAGGGTCTTGATAACTTTTGCAGGTTTCTTATCTGGAGTGCAATTTTGATCGAGTTTCAGAGTGTTTCAATGTCTCATAGACACTCTGTTTGAGTCAGATTTGACTTAATATACATGCTTGACATCCTATTGCTCGGACATATCATTCGGCCTATTTACAGCCGGGGATACAGCTTTTACCAACAGCAGGGATTGCACTTTCATCAACAGGTCACATGTTGTATGCCGGCATCAGACATATCAGCATAGTTTGAAATTTCAGTCTATGTAAACTACATGATCAACACGGAGAGCAATTTATAACTCCAGTGTTATGATCTATGTAATGTTAAACGAGAGCCCGGTGCCATATGCCCACATCTATTGAACCATAAATTGGTAGATTTAGATTTAAAGGCGTGATAATATATATAATAATTTACTAATACATGTATGTCTATTAGACATGAAAAATTGCGCGTCGAATTATTTAATATTGGATATTATGTCTTTGATACACATGAGGGTAAACAGTTGTTTTGATAAGAAGATAACCGGTATTTTTCTCTAGTCCACCATTCAAAGGACGAGTCATCTACATATGAGGAAAGACCAAGTGCCCAAGAACTGCTTTAAATAGCAACGCTATCTCCATCTAAGAAAAAAAGGTAAAAGTTGATTTATTGCAATTGAAAGCGACACTAATAACACTGGGAAGATATAAAATCTAATAAGCATAAACGTGCAAAGGAAGGCATACAATTTGAGACAAGATAAATTTTTCATTGTGCAGAGAGGGCAAATACATGTTAATAATGTTGTATTTATTGATTTAGAACGTGGAAGATGCTCATCACTTGAATAGAATAATGTTGAATGTGAAATAAATTTTGATAAAGGTAGCAAAATATAAACAAAGTAGTATTTTGTAAACAAAGTAGTATCTTGACTTCCATACAAAATTAATTACCAAAACGCAAAATAAACAAAAGATGGCTCAGAAATACATGTATGATCAATGAATAACTTTTTGGAAACATTAACAGGACACCAAAAATAAAAAGGTTTTGATATCATTTATGAGCATGAATGGGCCTGTAAGATAAAATAACAAGCAAATTTATACTTATAAGACTTATATTTTCTCCAAAAAAGTATTTTTGTCTGTCATTTATGCCACAAGGCCATAAGCTTTTCGCTAAAGTAACCTGACAATTACTTACGGTTTGTTAAAGTGACTATACAACACGTTATACGTATTTTCCAAATATTTTATTTTTAATATTTGTTAACACATAATCCTATAGGAGTGTTTGGCATCACGAATTTTAATATAAGCTCTGTTTGATTTAAAACTGGTAAATATTCTGCAAAATATATTAGAATGAGGACAGATAACTAGGTCGTTATTAATGTTTAGTTGCCGCTTCAAATTTATAATGAAGGTAAAAACTTTGTATACATAATACATTAGCCAGTTTTTTCTGATATTTTGTCAGAAAGGTCTTAAATTAATAATAACGTTACTTCTTCATGCGGCGCACCTGGTTAATGGGAACGAAATATGTACGAGTAATATGTAACCTTAAGTTGTTACACAAGAAATGATTAATACTGCGAAATTATAAATGGATATGCTATATAGGTAGGGCAATATGACACCGCTTATTTTATAATCACCTAGACTAAATCTTCGTGGGGTATAAGATGTGTCTTTTGATATTGTTGTAATATCAGTCCGGTTTAATCTCCGTAAAAAATGTATTTACAAAAATATTTTTAATTTACATTTTTTTATCACGCCGTTTACTTTTTCTTTTTTCTCTATTCATGTTGTAATGCTGTAGGAGTAAGTTTAGCCTCTTTTCTATTAATGTCATTAGATTTTTATATCAAATGTCTTGGTTTTTAGGTTGTTTTTTTTAAACCAGGACAAGTTAAAATAGCACATAATTTATGTAAGGTATTTCTTAAGTAGTGTATTTAAATATTTTTAATTGTAAAAAAACCCTCAATTTTATCAAAATTTCCAAGCTTTTTATGCACCATAGAACTAGACGGCTGTACGTGTTTATTTGATTTGTATCATTAATTATTCTTAATAATGTGCAAAAAAGTTTCATGTTTTAAACATGTGTCTATGTTTTCATATGTTGCTCTCTAAATGAGTTGAGTTTGCTATATTACTACATGTATATATTTATCACAATGGTTTCCTTACACTGAATGATGGGAGAGAACATATACATTTGTCTTGTATGAATAAACACTCTCATGTTTTAGATTTGATTTAATTTTATTTTGTTGAACATTTAAATGTTAAATGGTAACAGTATATCTAATATTAAATAACTGTTAACTAAATGTAATTGATTGAATTGGCTTAATAAAGAAACATACAATTTCTTGAAATTTGAATAGCAAAAGAATTTGAAAGACTTGTACTCGTCAAATTACATACAATAAATAATATAAAAGACTAATTTGTCAGATTCACATTTGTGTAGAAAAGAAATAGCCATAGTAATAGTATATCTTCCTCATGTTTCTGTCTTTCATGAAAAACTTGTTTTTGGTGGATTGAAGTAAAATACAATGCACTTTGTGCCTGTTTTCACCAAATACAGTCACGTCAACGACAACAAAAATAAATTGAACTACAAAATAGTTCGCACAAATGTTGTGTCAGTGGACGTGAACATGATGTACATTATTTCAATCATCTTTTACATGATCACAACTATATGTGACGATCTGTCGGTATACAGTGTATCAGTAAATGTATTCAGAATCATGTTTACATCTGTCAATCATTCTATACCCCATTAATTCACTTCTTTTTCTATCAGATTAGCAGTCCGAGTCGCCTTTGTTAAAGTCACCCAGGCTGTCGCGTTCACAAGTCAAATGCGATTGATTTTTTCTCATTCCCCTATAAGGGATATGAAAGTTCGCGACCTTCCCACTGAGATGTTTGTTTTCTTTTCATCGCGGAAGAAATTGATTTATATTTATACTTAAAGAATATGCATGGAACAAAATGTAAAAAAGGTACACTATATTCATGATATTAACGTGTCTCCATTTATTGCTTTTCAAATATGTACGTTTTCTATTCACCTTTCATTTCTTAACTTTACTTGTAAAATAGGTTTTGCGGTTCTAAAATTCATTTCAATATTTGTTTAAAAATGATTTTGCTTTATTATATAGAAAATATATAGAGAAAAACACCAGACAAACCGAAACTATAACTGCAATAGGAATAACTGTAAAAGGGTAACGCTTCAACGCATGCAATAAATTCTTCAAACAGGTTATCATATAGCCGTTTTCTTATTAGCTTTAAAATGGGATTGTTTATGTACATTAATTAGTAGCTTTCCAAATACTAGAAATTCCCGCGCATAAAACTAACAACCGACAAATTAAGTGACGTTCTTTGTTTCTACCAGAATATTTTTTGTGGCATACATTCACGTTTTATGAGGCAATTACAGAACAACCAAACAACGATATGCAATAAAAAGTAATTACATTTTTTGTTTCACTCTTTACATACATATGTTATAAGATAAACAAGTCAGAGCGAGGGTACACGGCTTATTTCCCTTGCAATCTATTTCCTTTCCTGCTTGTTAGTTTATATATAGTTTTTTTAAATATGAAAAGTAGATATATAAACCATTTACAAAGATTCCCGGTCGTACTGTATCCCTTAGCTAAGTGAGCAGACAATTAAACAATTTCTTTGAAAAATATCAGGTAAGGAAACTGGCAGAAATAAATTAACAATGCTTTATAGTAGATGATTAAAGTATTATTAATATTATTTACTACAAACACTAAATATTTACGAAGTTGAGCTTGTTAAGACGAAAACACGATCAAATAATGGGAAATATTTCCTCTCATTTTTTGTCATTTCGTGTTTGTTTCGTATCTCCAACTTTCTCGTTTGTATAGACAGGAACACATGCTGAAAATTATCTTAATCATTAGGAGATAATCAAATGAAATGACACAAGGTAAAAACAATAGCTTCACATTATAACATTTATTAAAATAAACATATATAGACATAATTTATTACCCGTTCAAACTTTTAAAAAACACAATATGGCGACACAATCTGGCCCAGGTTTTTGCTTATATTTTTACTGTATTTCGCGCTAAAACACAAATATTTATAAAGCCTGAAATATTAAAAAAAATTATGCATTAGGGACAATTTAATATTTTATATCCTTCAGAAATCTTATGTGCTTTGAATATGCATCCAAATGTCCTTTGCCGTCAATGTAATATAAATTAAAAGAAAACGTAAAATAAAAATCTCACTATGGCAACATAGAAACACGTTTTTTTAAATCAGGCAATTTAAATTAAGCATATAATTGAATAGTACCTTGGAACCTCAGAAGAAAACTTAGCGTGGCAATCATGACCTACTTACTGGCTTAAAATAAGTACACAAAAAGTAAGAGTAATTATAAAGTTTAGTACCAACATCCCCATCTAGATCTGAAGACCAAAGATCAAAGAGTTCTTTAATTATCAATTGGAAAAACTTTGTGAAAAGGACCTTGACCTTTGGCCCAAATATCAATAGTTTTTTTTATCTATATCATAGTCACCGTCCCCGTGTTATGTGATGAAAAATTCTTTGCTTACCGGTCAGACAATTCATGTGTGTGACCAAAACACTGTAACCATGCCCTTCTGTTTACTGACCTCAGCTTAAATTTAAATCACAAATCTACCAACCAAATCTGATAATTTTTGGCCGAATTGATTTGTCTCTTTTGCTCAAGGTGGTCTGACAACCGTGACCTTGACATTTGACAAACAGACCGGTAATGGTCAATAGGGTAATTTGCTGAGGAAAATTCTGTTTCTAGAATGGTTACTCAATGTCTCGGTGACCTACAAATTAGACATACTCACACCAAAATCATTAGGGGTAATCTAAATGACAAAACTTTCATTAATATTTGGACAGTAGGCAAAGCGTTCTCTTAACATTGTTGTGACAAGGTTTAGTCTACGGAGGAACAAATACATTGGTTGACATGTGCAATTTAATATACATTTCGGAAGGGGGGTGGAACATAACTATAAGTCTACCAATATTACTGTGCAAACATAACACATCATTTAACAAATAAACATGAAATATAAAATATGTACATTGAAATGTTTTATTGTTTTACCTGCTCTTTAAATGTCAGCATTATTATTTACTAATTGACCTTAATATAAATGAAAGTTAAACCTGAGTTATTGCTTATTTCATGAACAAAATATCATACATTTTCAGAAGTGAAACAACAGTAGTAGACCACAATAATGCTAACACGTTAGTAGAGCAGTAGTTGATATGCAAACGTACATCAATACATTTTACTTTAAAAATGGTAATCTTTCCAAAGAACTGACTCGCTAGCCGATTGAACATAACGTTTTTATATTGATGTAAGATAGGTTTATATTTTAATAAGTAAGAGATTTAAAAAAAGACAAATTTTCAAGATGCTTTGAAGAAGAATGAAATAACAATTTACATGAGTTATATCTCCGCACTATTTTCGGAAGATGATGATAAAATGAATATAAACAAAGTAAAGAAAAATATAAAATAATTAAGAGGTATATGTTTCACTCTGTTCAATCAATATCAAGTTATCGCCTGTCAGTTTTGTCGTTAACAACAGCATAATCCTCATTGCCATCTTTATCAATAAATGATACTTGACTTCGAACGGCCGCAAGGGTTTGATTTTCATATCTCTGACAACGGCCCCACCAAGAGCGTTCCGCACAAACTTCCGTTTCCTGAAACTCAAAGCACTTGCTACCGAGGATATTGAAGTATATTTTTCCAATCATATTCGCCATTGAAGATTCAGACTGCCGAAGACACCCACGGAACCTAAAATGATAATAAACATCTGTACCATTAACAAAATTAGACTTCTTAATGAAGACAAATAGTACCTATTATCTTGTTATATTCTGTCTCAGCAGGGGGCTAGCAAGACATTGTGCTAGGCACAAAAGCAATTCACTGTAGATTTCTATCTTTTAATTACTCTATTGTAGCAGTTATAAACAAGACATTTCAAATTGCTTACACAACCAATGTTCACATAGCCAGAACATAATAGATTTTGAAAATTCATTCATTCATTTACAGTTCTTTTATTGAAATAATATATCTTCCTAAAATTTGTTTTGCATATACATGTAAAGTCGACTACTGAAAATAGAACATTCAATTTAAGTCATGCTCCGCATTCAGAGGAAATAAACTCACGCATTACCGAGAACAAACAAAGTTACATTGTATCTTTTTATAATTTCTTTTCTGTTAACAATTAGCATTTTATGAACTCTAATTACAAGCCGGTGTGTTAGATGTCTGGCTTTGTTAATAGAAGGTCGTTCACCTCAAATTCTAAATTGGTAAGTAACCGCAACGATAAAATATCGAAGTTTTTTTTTCAAACATACTGTATATACATTAAAAGGAACAAAAGTATTATAGGATATTAACAGAAATTGTATTTTCCTCTCTCTCGAAATATATTTTTTGAACAAGTGTGACTCATATTTTATCCCGCTCGTATTCATGCAAACGAAGTACAGGTGTTAATTATTCATACTTGTTGTACACCAGCAATGAATTTTAAATATACCAATTACCCAAACATGTGGTAGCTATTTTATGAGAAAATTTATCAAATAAATGAACCATGAATTTTATAATGGTTATACGAAATTAGTTTTTTAACTATGTCCCATACTTGTGAATATTTTTGTCGATGAAATTAAGTGTATTTAAGTATACAAAACTACAAAATAACTTAAAAAAGACGCTAGCGGTTTGGGTTTTTTTTACATTGCCATGAAAATTCAGGGTTTAATTTGAAACAAGGTGGGAGACGTTAATAACATCTATAGTCACAGAAAGAATTATTATAAATCGTTTATTACTACACAATTATATTTCTTTTTTTTTCTACTGTCATAAATCAAATACTTATTTTTCACTAAATAACTTAAAGTGTACATTTTAGCGATTTTTAAAAGTAAGATTCATGTTTGCATACCGTCCCATTTTATTTGAAACGATTTTAAAAATCAAGAAGAAATTTGTTTAATTACCATTTGAACAAGCATACTATATATTTTCATATAACGTTTCACATAAAATGTATGATCGTTTTTTTACCTGAACGTTTTAATAAAGTCATAAGTCAACTTTGATCGTTGGAAATGGCCTATTTATCGAAATTCTCTATTCACATAGATAATATAATGACATAAAATGTGAGCAGTTATCATGAATAAATCAAATATCTTTGATGTTCATAAAACAGGTAATTTGTTTTTTTATCAATTATAAAAAAATCGATATAAAAGTGATATTAATGAAATGTAGTTTAAGTAAGTTTATTCACGCACTTATAGAAAATCCTAATGTTATTTTACTAATTTATATCATTAAATTCATGTGATGGACTAATATTGCCTTGAATTTATAACTTACTCAGAGATTTCCATATATGAATACTAAAACTAAACATCTTTGCTCTTAACATGAATACATATAATAGACCAAACTAAAATAGGAAAAATGTAAGCGTTCTTTAAAACGTAGGCGTACACTTCAACTGTAAAAAATATCACTAAAGTAGATTTTCTACAACTGCATCCGTTCAATAAATGCTTATAATACTTTTAAAAGAATCACTTCTAAAGACCTTTGAGTCACATAACTTTACGACTTCAGTTGGGCGCTCCATCGATCAAAAGGAAACGCAGTTTATGGGTTTATCCTCAAAATTTGCAATTTTATTAGAAATTTATCGGTTTTAACAATAAAATGAATTTTTATTTGAAATAAGATCGTAAACGGTGTATGAATCCGACCGCCCCTGCTGTTTTGTAGTTCATGAATAACTGAGACAGCTTAACTGTAGACTTTACCGCGTGTGGTAATTCTGTCAATTTTCTTCAATTAATATACAAAGCAACTCGATCTTGCCGATTAAATTACTTTTGAGAAGAAGAAAAAATATTTCAATTACATAAAATGCTTAGTAAGAATTTGTTACTTCCTGAATAATTTATTCCCAGTCAAATTACTTGTATTGAATTTAGATATTCATTTAAACTTTTCCCCCAAACCAATTAAATCTTCTTTAGATATTCTGTATTTTAATTGGTATAAAATATCTATTAAGTAAAATATAATAATAATTTGACTAAAGACCCACAAAATGTATTTAATTGTTAATTGCAACTCTTCGTTCTCAATTTATCAACATAAACCTACATAGGTGATGAATGATCGTGGAATTTACTGGTGAAGTAAATTATCGAAACACATTAAGTTCAAAAACAAAGACATATATATTTGAGCATCTCCCCATATTCGAGTCGGTTGCCAACGTAGAATCATTTGCTTTCAACACTGCAGCTTCAAATACCGAAAAGGACATTTGTGTTGGTTCGCTCCTGTGTGAAATAATACAGGGAGGGTTCCCCACCAATGACCTTAACTATGTGGGTTTGGTACTCAACCATACGAAAATAAAATAAGAATAAATGAAAAGATGACTTTAAAGTAGGTCATGCATTCTTTAGATATAAAAATATGCTTCTTTCGCATAAATATACCATTATATACCATTATCTCAAGGGAAAACTATAAAATGTAGCATTAAAATGTAAACAATCTAGATAAAACAAATAATTTGTAAAATAGCAGACATAATAACATAACATCCTGCCAACTCTGATCGTGTCTTACATACCAATGATTGTAATTAGGTAACAAAACATAGAAGTAGTCATATCCGGAAATTGACATAACTATAGTATAACATACACGTGCATTACACATTTGCATACTTAGCGTTTTCTCTGTAACAGATATCAAGAGCAATTAAACAAAGTTTATGCTAAACAACTAACATATACTTTGTGTCATAAATCAATTGTTAACAATGTGAAAAAGAACAAGTATCACGATAAAAATGGTGTCAAACACAGGTAATAACGTAAAGTGTTTCGATTATGCCTGAAAGGGGTTTTCCCCCCAAAAAGTGTTATAACAGAAAGAAAAAATGCTATTTGTTGATTGTATCTTTTTTATGATATCTCACGTAAGGGTGTTTTCACAAAGTGATTTGGATGTAAATGATTTCAATAAATATGATAGTTCATTACTACAGACAAACAATAATATTTTATAACGTGCAGATTTATTGTATGTAAATTACTATTCAAAATAGAACATGAGCGGCAAAAACATTTAAACTAAAAAAACGATGTCACAACAAAGAAGTTCTCTCTTTTTTCTTCATATCTACATTAGATATTGTAATGTTATGTTTATATAAAACGCTATTGCATTACAGTGCATTGTTACTTTGAAATATAATCTCGTAAAGAAACTTAAATGTACGGCAATTTATTAATTTATTGTATCATAATGATAAAAAGCGTAAAGCAATACATTGCTAGACAATGTTGAAATATGTAATACAATATATTGTAAGGCAATATCATTTATTGTTATGTTTTTAGATATAAAGATGTACTAATTGAATATCAGAAGCATATGTATATGTGTATAAAAAATTATGTGTTTTTCCATATCACGATATCAGCTAATAGCTGATTATTATTAGTGTTTATTATGAAAGTATGCCTAACATGGTGGCTGGTTTAAAGATTGAAAGATGGACATTTAAGATATTTAGTGTGGTAAAGGTTAAACGTCGTTATGAACTTTATGTTGTATTTATGTAAATTATGAAAGATCCACCAAGAATTATAATTACACGTATATATACATGTGTAACTATATGTAAATAGAAATTGATGCATTTTCTTAAAGTTTTGGTGTTTGTCTCTGAACCCAGGTACGTGAGTTAAAACCCTACTAGCGTCAAGATAGGGTATTTTTTATGACACCAGTACTGGTAACTTCTAAGCTGTGGACACGATAGATGTACAGATAAGCTTCCGGCTTCCATCAATATCGAGCCAAAATAATTATGTTTACGAGGATTGTTGAAATATAGATATGTCGCCAAATAATTTGAATATCTCGAGGAAGATGTCACAAGACATTCGACCAAAAACAATAACGTCTGCCAATAAAAGGAACATTTGCTACCAACTTATGCAAGATTCCCAACTTGCCAAACGGTAGCTATAGTATGGATGACAACTCAATAGAAGCAGATCTTAAAATTCTCAAACGTAATTTAAAAATGAAGTGTCCATCTGCTGGCATATAGCATGTTGGCGCAAAAATGATGCAGGTTTGAAATTACAAGCATGTTCTTTTGCAAATGTTGTCACTGGTATAGAGACATGGATCCGCTGTTTTGAGCCGAAACGGAAGATTTCAGATCAAAGTATAGACAACAAAATCTGACCAAAGACCATGTATTGCAAAGCCAACCTTAGCGTGAAGAAGGTAATATAAGTCACAATCGTCACAAACAGGGTTCCACCATTCAAGTTGATGTCAGTTAAGAGAAGAAGATCTTTGAAAACTAAAGAAACATTTTAATTGAGAAGAGCCAAGCGTAACGCGTCTTTTTAACATGACTGTCTGATGCAGGAAAAGTTTATCGTGCCCAACACCCTTCATATTTGCCTGATCTTACATTAACTTGTTTCCAAACCTAAAAATAAATTTTGGTCCAGTGAAAACGCCTTAGTGCTGCAATATTCCAGTGGATCTGAAGACACTTTGCACGTAAGAAGTGAGTACTTCGGGTTTGGGGATTGGGGTTTGTCGGTGAGGCAAAAATATAAAGGATATACTTTCATGTGCTTAGATGCATTTGTATTTTAACAGTTAACTAAACTTTGGGCGATGTCATCTTATTAAAATGTTTCTGCATGTATATAATCCTCTTGTGAATTTCCGTTTCTAATTTAAATATTTGCATGTTTCTTTTCCGTTCGTCTAATATAATATCTCTGTTAAAATTGTCACAGTTATAAAACTACAAAAATATAGCCGTGAAATAATAAAATGTAAGAAATTATTATCGTTGAACTAAAAGAAATACAATATCCGCGGCTCGTGTGACGTAACATGAGTAGCATTTGTTCAATTTTTTATGTAAATTAATAACATATCAAAGAAAGGTATAATAAAATGTTATTCTATATGAGGACAAATACGTATGCTTCTATGGCAATGAACCTTGTCAAAATTTGTTTTTACGAGTTTTTTAATCCGCAAAAAAAAAACGTCTTACATAACTTCGCGTGATAAAACCAAATCAAATTAGATCGTTGTAACAAGGATTATTCCGATTTTGTTACAATCAAAACTATTTCAATATATACATGAATATTCTAACAACAGGTCTCTGCTCAGGTTAATAAATAAAATGTTTCAAAATGATCATTTTGTAGATTGTACACTCAGAAACAATATCTATAGTTAACAGGACGTACGAGTGCCATGCAACGCCGTATATAGCTCTTGACGACTAAAGCTCTCCAGGGAGCTCTTTCCGTTGCGCTTTAAAGTTTTTCGAAAGCTTTATTCGTTAAGTACAAACAAATAAAGGTCCCGGGAGCTTTATTCATCAAAAGCATTTTAAAATTGATGCATTGCTTTAACGGATACAACTCCCCACCATGAACTTGTTTATAAATAAACAATGACGCTACAAAGAAAGTGTTGACTGTAAACATACATTATTTAGTTTTAGTGCTACCACTTCTTTTACAAACTAGCTTCTGGTCACTCACTGAGAAATAAATAACCTATTTTTTATGTAATGGAAACAACTTTTCCACCTCTTTGAATGGCAAGTATGGACATTTCAGTGAGGTTTGGTCACTTCGGTCATTTACTAACATTTTGCCACTGTCGTAAGAACACGTCTGAAGATATTGTCCTCTATTTTCCTTACAACTTCCGTAATTATTTTACTTTTACAGCTGACCAATTGTTGTGACAACTGAAATGTCGTGTTTATCATCGCATTTTCATTATAACAAAGAATATATTAAATATGTTATCATCATCGTCGTCATCGTTGTCATGGTCATCTATGATAATATTACAATAATTGTTGTGGTCATAAGAACTTTTACTATTACATACCATCATAACCAATACCTCAATGAATGTCACCACAAACATCATCAGATGTAAAAGCTGATAAACGTAATGTTTTGTAACCATAGACAATGCCGAAATAATTGGAGAAGTAATTGTTTTCGCCATACGATCTACAATAATAATATCGTCATCTAAAGTCTTAAGTCATCTTCAGCATTTGTCTTATGTAGAGTAGTCATATATTATATGATCTTATAATTTCCGACTGTCGTCTACATTTGATCAATGTTAACATCTAAAATAATCATCTGTCTCATCATTGTAATTCAATATGTTTGAATTATAATTACCTGAACCAAATATTAACAACTATATAATATACACAATATCTTCACCTTCGATATTTTTTTAATATCAAAGGACCGTTTACGATCATTTAAAAGCATTTCTATAAACATTTTTTTCGACGGCTGGAAATTTCATACTGTATCATACAACTGACTTAAATGTATTTAAAAAGTGTTTGTTGTTCTTTTGTCTGTCCTACGTTCTCCCTCATGTACGTTCGTCCGTCTTAAAAAGTGACAAAAAAGTATCATTACGCAAATACTTCTTTATATTTTATTCATTGTAATGGACTGACGTGCACACAAATTTGTATCGGATTAGTATCACTGATAACATGTTTTAGCTAAAGTTAAAGTATTCTATGTTTTCTTAATGAGTATGTATCTTGAATATGTCGTAGTCATTTTCTCTGTCAAAATTAAGGCATTGTAGGTAAAGTATTGAACCCAGTCACCAAACTTGTATCAACGTACATTTTGCTATTGATATTTTACAACTGGAATTTTAATGTCGCACCATAACAGTTAAACATTTTTGAAAAAATCTCAGAATCACTTTTAAATTCTTAATCAAATAAATTCATACTTTGCATGTTAGAATACACCATTCGCTCGATGATGATGATGATGATGATGATGATAATCATATAATAATGATAACGATTTAATTAGTGCTTAGTTAAGATAGGACTATAAAGGCATGTAGAATTTTCAACGTTAAAATGACTTGAGCGTTTTATATAAAATACAAGCATTAAAATGATAAATTGCAATTTATTCAACATGGGGAGCTTTATCCGTCAAAATGGGATACATTTACGCTGGAGCTATATTTAGTTGACAATAGTAACATTCCTATATAAATCATATAATTCATGTCCAACAAAATAGAAAAATAAATAGAGACGTTTGATTGATTCTAGAAAAGCATTTTGCTCCTTTGCTGACACATTTTAACATCAAACGATTAAGTTAGTTTAAGTTTACTCGAAACTGGCTAATTAAAGCCATTACGGAATGAACAGGGGTCTGATAAAATCGTAATGAATACTTGCTGACGGCGACCTGCTACATCTTTACCCATATACTTCAACACGTCGGTCTATATACAAAGTGATGAGTGTGATTGTCAAATATTTCAAGATTAAACTTTAAAAAGGATTAGCATTATTTAGTGTATGTACAAGCGTACATTAAAACATATACATAAACTTATGTAAATAAAAACCACTGGTAGGTTTACATCATGGATACCAGGTATTCATGTTAAGTGGCAAAACGATTTAAGAGGAAACTCTTTTCATTTAGCACTTCTTTGAAGAAACTTAAATAAAGCAACTAAATTGTGTTGTACTTTTACCTAACATTCCAACAATAAAAGAGAAAAAAGAACAAACGCTCGTGTCCAGACACAAACTACATTAATTTAATAGACATAAAATTACCCTGGATGTAGATATGAATTTATGAGCTTTTAGTGGCTGGATAATTTATTATATTTCATTAGTGAAATATATGCCAGAGCATGTAAAGGTTCGTTTGCCTTTGTGGGAACAGAATGCTTTGGTTATTATTAATTAACTTAATATATCAATGAAGGTCTGGTTTGTATTAAAAATTGTTGGGTGTTGAAAATAGATTAAGTTATGGATAATACTAATGGGTCATTTGGTGCAAATAATTGTACATGTGACGAGAAAAGCAATGTAAATAACGTTATTTGAATCTAAACTTTCTTTGTTATTATGTGTAAGTTTAATTTGTCAGAAAAAATGTGTAAACTTTTTTAATTTTGTAAAGCATTTCAAAAATAAAAACAAAATCTAAAGAACAAAACTTAATCTTATATCTTAATCTTTCCATGCCTTATTGAAGAGACCAACATCTTTCGACAGAGGAAATAATATAAACGCGTCTTTGTTGTGTCAATATGATAAAGACACACATACACAAAATGTAGTTCTGATTACTAAAGTTATAATCAATTATTTTTCTCATATATAAACTAATAAAACTAATGTACGTCTGTCAACGGATTAATAAATCATTATGCTCGAGAGAACATTTAAACAAATAAGCATTTTTGTTCAATTTATGTATTCGCTACTAATATACCGTACATTATAGCGCTAGGAAGAACGTAATGTTACAATATTAAGCTGTTATGCAAAGTGTAATGTGAAAAGAATAACTGATTTAATGTAAGTAACCACTCAATATAACACAAGAACATTCTGTTATAACCACACATAAATAGCGAACTAAATATTCAGATTGTTTTGATGTAGAAAACATAATCTGGCAACATTGCGCTTGCTTTTCCCTCGACAGACTTGCTGAAGAAATAATAAAACGTGTATAATGCATGACAAATTACTGAGTTTAACAGACAAAATATTTTTGCATTATATTAAAATTGAGTTTAACAGACAAATTATTTTTTCATTCTATTAAATTTGAGTTTAACATACTAATTTCTTTTGCATTCTATTAATATTGAGTTTAACAGACGAATAATGTTAGCAGTTTTATTAAAGTTTTATTATCACAAGGTACGGTGTTAGGGCCGATATTATTCCTGGTTCATATAAATGACATTTCGGACAATATTTCGTCAAACATAAAGTTATTCGCTGACGATTGCGTCTGCTACAGAGAAATATTAAGTGAAAAAGACTGCGAAATTTTACAAGAGGACATAAACAAGCTAGGACAGTGGGCAACAAATTGGGGTATGAGGTTTCAACCAGTGAAATGCAACATGATGACTCTAACTAGAAAAAGGAAAATAATTTCCTATGAATATACATTACAAGGGACAAAACTGGAATTTCTACAATCTATTAAATATCTTGGTGTCCATATAAGAAGTAACTTGCACTGGGGAAAACATGTGGAAGAAATCTGTAACAAAGCATACAAAACTCTGGGACTTTTGAAAAGAAATCTATCAACTTGCCCGCTAGAAGTTAAATTACAAGCATATATATATGGTTTTACACTAGCAGTACAATATTATGTCAGCTTGTTACTCTAATGATCCAAAATAAGGTAGAATGAGGTAACTACATTTGTTAAGTGAAGTTCAAGAAAGTCAATTAAATCACAGACAGGAATAAATTTATGTTTGTTTATGCTGAATTTAAAAGATGATCTTAATACTGATTATATTACTTTAAAACTTGTTTATCAGGATCCGGTTGTTCAAAACATTGGTTAGTGTTAACCAGTGGTTAAATTCATTATCCACTGGTTAACTTTTGTCTGTTGGATAAATTCTGTTGTTCAAAACTTATCCAATGGATAAAATGCGTTATCCAGCGGTTAACTTTAACCAGTCGTATGACCACCGGATAATGCCCTTAACCAGTGGTTAGTCATCATCATTAAAACAGTCAAAATCATTAAAACTTGTTTAAAACAAGATTTTGTTGCAAAAAATATGTTTATTTTTCTTAACTAGAACATTTCATATAAAATGCATAGGATTAAATTGAAACATTTCTGAAAAAGTGCTTTTAGAACCCTTTTTCAATCTAAATTTGTTGTTGTTGTAATTTAGAAAATTCAGTTAAAAAGTCATAACTTTCTTATTCTTTAATAAAACATACAAGTGTCAGTACTCATTTTCTTAGTTAAAACATTACTTATCTAATGGAAGTAATTTCAATTCAAAATTTGAAAAAAAGTTGTTTTGAATTTTTTCTTATGTGTGTCTAAGGGAAAAATAAATCTATCAATACTTTAAGGCCTCTGATATACTTTTTGTTTAATTCCAAAAACAAGAAAGCACAAAACGTGCAAAAATATTTTTTGGGAGCTTTTTGATTCTAATGAATTTATTATATGTAAAAAAATCAGCCATTTTGTTTCCAGAATCACTAACCAACCCTGTTGCATTGTGGTACTTAACCAGTGGATAAATACGCTATCCACTGGTTAGGTAGCCAGTGTACTATCCAACTATTGAACAATGAAATTTTATCCACTGGATAGCTGGCCGCTGGTTAAGGATTTAGCCAGTGGATAAGCTATCCATTGGTTAATTTTAACCAATGTTTTGAACAACCCGGTCCAGTATGATAATTGAACAGATTCAGACATTTTATGAAAATTAATTTGTTTGTATACCACATTGAGGCTATTGATAGTAAATGGGACTTTCTTAAATTCCTGTGTAAATTGTTTAGAATCTTTTTATAATTAAGAATGATGTCCCAATGGCGTTAAAATGTTAAAAGCGACTGTTTTGGAGTTGACAGGGGTAAAATAAGGGAACAAGCAACTTTCTGTGCCACTAACAATAAAATTAATTCACCTATGGAGGTGAATTAATTTTCTTGTTAAATCTTTGTTAAAGCCGATGTTTTAACAAAAAGATAACGCTATTTTTTTCTGAACAACTGATTTTTTTAACAAAGATATTTAACAAAAAAATTAACAACACTTTGTTAATTTAACAGAACTTTAACGTTAACAATGTTTGAACAACAGAATTGCTTAACAACAAAATTTAACACAGAATTTAACAATTTGTTGTTAATTTAACTATGAAGTCATTGTTAAATATTTAACAAAAGTTTTGAACAACTGGGCCATTGTCTAGATTCAAAAACGATTATGTAACGTTAGAGTCTAGAAATTTTAGTACTTTTTGCTAAAAAATCAGAGGATATGTAAATAAGTCATAATATCGACTATATAAGCTCACATACTGATGAAACATCATATTACATTTTAGAAAACGAAAAAAGTAACGCTAATAAGTGTTTAAATACATAAAACGGTTGCTTGGCGGCACAGCTAACATTAAAAAAAAATATAGCCAGAGGCAATAAACCTAATCAAATGCACTAAAAGCAAAAACAACGAGCTTAGAAAAACCGTAAAAATCAGAACGTTACTATGATAGACTAGTGAAAATATTTTATAAATTAATCGTTTGTAAATACCTTTGGTCACAGTCACAGTGGATGAGGGAATGGAATCTGTAGTTAAATACTCCAAATCTGTTAGAGAATGGAGGGATCATAAAGGGGCAACAATCATGATCCCTACAACATGCATCTAGTTCATGATCATCTCCTAAATCTTCATAGCATTGAGCTAGATCACCTTTCCCGCACCATTTAGTTCCTGGAAATATAAGCACGCTATTGAAATCGAAAGAGGCACGTTTCGAGCGTTTGCGTTTGAGTGGTGCAGTTGAACGCTTGCTGATGTCGTGTTCCGTGATTGGTGGGGTTTTAGTGAATTTGCTAGGATGTTTAGCCAAAAGTTCTTTATTGAATTCACTAATTTTCTCAGGGTCTGTGTGTTCAAGGATTTCAGCATAAATATCTGTAAAGTTGCCTGACTGAGCTTCTTTCTTCGCAATTAAATTTGCACTCGTCAGAAATTCTCGGCATTGCTTTCTAAATAAACGCATATCGGTCAGCTCTGACACTTCTTTTAAAGAATCTAATTGTTTGAGCCTCCGATAAGCAAGCATCGTATTTTTTCTTGTGTAGTTTGAATACGAAATTGAGGAAATAATGTCCCCGTAATCATCTCCAAAGTAATCTGACGCCATAAAATTTGACACGAAATCTAGCATTTGATTAGAGTCTTGTGAAAAGTCGCATTCTTTCATAACCCCTCCTTGGTACACCGCCTGTAAAATTCGTCGGCCGTCGGTAATTTGCCGTAAAACCATATCATAATCCAATGAATAGCCACTTGACATGTATGTTTCCAACGCTAACACTTTCCCGTAACACACACGTAGCTCCCTTTCATTATGTGAATTTATACGAACACTCGCGAAATTCTGAGGATAAAGGATCCTGGTTCGAATTCTCAGCCAGTTGGTCTCGTCTTCTGGCAAATGTTTTGCCGAACTTAAGATCCACATATCTCCCAGCAAAATAGAAAACATGAAACACAATATTTTCACTGGGTCCATTTTGAAGTTTTCTTGATACAATTTTACATCTCAGAAACAAAAAACCTACACTTCAGTTTATGGTCCGTCCGAAACATTCAAGGGTTAATCATTCACTAATTGCAATGCTTAAAAAATTCCTCTTCAAATGTTTTCAATAGCGTGAAAGCGGATTTATATTTACACAAATAATACGTTCATTAGAATATTTGAAAAGATTAACTACTCTCTAAATTTTTCAAGTGTCCATTAGTTTATTTGCGCCTAACACAATGTACCGCCCACAAATTATTGAAGCGACAATCATATCAAATTTTAAATTCCCGACTAACTTATCAAGCAAATCAGGCGTCACTGACCAACTTCATAGAAACATTTAGCTCATTTCTTCTCTCACATACACTAACGTCTTTCCCACTATAATCCTTGCTGTCCCGCTATCGAACAACTTTGTTGCAGTAGTACAACTTTGTATAGTAGTAGTATACTGCATTTAACTAGTTATTTGGGATGTTGGATTTACAGTTGGGTTCACCATGGTGTTCTAAAACTTATTTAAACTAAATCAATACAAACATGTTATATAGCAAGGATGGTATGCTTTAATTAATGCTAACTTACACATAATATTATCCTTCAACGAAATTTACACTCAACAATGAGTAAAAATGATCCCTGTCCTCTAATTTTGATATTAAAAAGGTATACTAAATTAGAAGCGAATAACTTAAATTCATTTTCAAAAATGGACCTTGATAAAAATTTTAACCACTTTGAAAGTCGACAGTGAGTCATGATAATAGCATGATGATTTAGTTATAAACTTGGATCTGATGATATAAACTGAATGTCTTATAAGTGTCTATATTTCAATCAATTTTAAAAAATACATACATAATATATGTATATATAAATTTTCTATTCAAGTAAAATCCGTTCTTGGTTATACTAGTAACCGGATAAAAGTATTTTTGTTCAGATAGTTGGGTATATCTCACTATGTTCAGATTTTATCTCCGTTCGGTAAGTAATTATCAATCATAATGATTAACTATTGAATGAACCAAATTAACATTTACACGCACTGATACATTTTCAGATTTATTTAAGATAATGATTTTTTTGTAGAATTCCAACGATATTTCCCCCCTCTCCGAACTGCAATCAAATGGCATGACAAGAATTTACTAACGTTTGTATCTTAATTTACTCAAGTACAACACCCTGTTTTAATTTGTCACTGACAACTGTACAATTATTAATAATAAAATGTTTCTGATGAATCATCACATAAAGTAGATTTATAAACTCAGCAGATACTAGATGTTACAGATGATAAAAAACATAATATGTTTCCTCCTCGTCAACGTAAAAGTAATTTATTATAGCTATTATCATGAAAGATAGCATCAACAGTAACAAAACTTGAAACCAAATGAAATAGTCCAGATTTGTATCACTACGATTTAAACAACATCTATCATAAACTATGGTGTATTATCAGTGTTACTGGTGTTGAGAAATAAAAGTTGACAAATTGCACAGTTAAAACCTCCATGCTTTAAAAAGTGTTATAGGGTAAGCTTTTAGTATTTAATACCATGGAAATAAGACATCTAGATATTGAACTTTCTGTCCTTCTGGACATTTTGCCTTTTAACTTGTATGATTGATTTCCAATTTCAAACTTTGATTTCATTGCTGTCAAGAGATCCCCTATTACAATTAGCTTACATATATTGAATATACTGAGCGGACCAAATGATAACTATTTTACGTAACGTGCAAACCACTGTGTTAACATATTTCCTATTCTTCCTTTTTTTTGAATTTCGAGACTATGTTACTTTTTTGAATGACTTTATTAATACTAATCCAATAACTAGTACAAAAGCTCATGTCACTTTGTCAAGTTCGTGATCTAGGAATTACATACCTTGTTTTAATAACTAAGATAGGTCTTCTGTGGGAGGCCATGATCTTAAATTTTGTGCTTCAGGGGAATATGTGTTTACCAGAACATTTTCTAGTTTTTCTTTAGTATATTATATTTTTTATAAGAACAGCGTTACGAATCATATCTTATTATCTGACACGAACACGTTCAGCTACACAGATTGCTTTTATTGCCAAGACCTACTTGGCACGCATACTTATTGCAATGTCTTATTTGCATTAATTCCGTAATACTTATTAAATGAATTTACTAATAAGATGCCGTTGGCGGACAATTAAAAGAAGATTACCAATATATCTTTATTGCGATTGTAAAAATGTTGTTGGCAATGTTATAACGTTAAATATTATGAAACACAATGTTTACAAGATGTCGGCATTGGTTAAACTTCTGAGTTAAGTTTTCGTTTGTGGTCATTATCTTCAATACTTTCATTACTAAGAATGCTATCACATTGAAACTTATATAATATGTGTACGCACATTGATGTTGTAGGTTAATCTTCAAACAAGATGTATACTTGTTCATTTTGTTATATTGTCAGTGGTTTCTTTGCTTTAAATGTTTATCTATTTGTATTTGTTGATTTTTAAAAAGGCATATTAAATCTCAGAAATGATTATGATTATTGCAACCGTGTCGTTTGTCATCTTTTAATGACGTATAAGAGCAAGTTTAAAAGCTGATCATCTGAACAAACAGCAGTGTTGAATAAAAGAAATAAAACGTGCATAAAGTTTTAAAGAACTTCCATAATAAAAAAAACTATTAAGAAATAAAAATTAAGATATTACAGGTTTAATTGCCTTTAACGTGCTTATTACAGGTATGAACAATTTCACGGTAATGTAAAAGAACTACAATAATTAGTAATGATAAGTTTGAAACAATTTATACGGTTTCAGCTATTTGCGTATAAGTACGTTTTCTTATTCGTTGTAACAGACATACCACAAAAGGATGCCTTTATGGTCAAATTTGATACTTTATTGTTGGTCATTTGCAGATCTAAACTGACTTTCTTCTAGGTCTAAGCATTTTATTCGGCTCTTCTAAAGGTATGCAGTGCACAGCTGACCATTCCCTCGCAGCTTGTTGTATTGTATATATAATGGCATGACGATGTATTATATGCAAGTCTCAATTAAAAAGAATGTTCTATTTTTTTTTTGTTCTATGAAATTGCAATAAATATAGAATATATAATACATGTAGTAAGTAAGACGGAAAATTTATCTCACATTTCTAAATATCAAATAATTTTATTCCATTATAGAATGGAGCATATGACTGTATCATTGATGAACTTTGATAAGGGGTTCTATCAAAGTACAAAACTATCGGTTTCAATGTATGCACCAGGAATGTATTGCTCCAATAACATACATCGTAGCCACTCTTTAATCAACATATTTTTTTCTGGTGTATCTGATTTATATCAAACTACATAGAAGGAAGTTTTTATTTTTACAACTTCAGAATGTTTTATTACATATTTTACTCTATATTTCTAGCCTAAAATTGACATGTTATTGGAAAGATCCTCCATAAATACATATTTTATGCAAAAAATCGACTAAATGCAAGTTTTATGTTCATGTTCCTAATAAAAATGACACATTTGTGGAAATGTTAAACTATCACAAAACTTTTCTTTTCTCATTTTTTCATTTTATATCGCTATACACCGAAGCACTCTCTAGTTGTAAAAGGAAATGGCATTTTGACATTACCTTTATATAGAACTTGATTTATATGACAAAAATGGGATTTTAAAGAAATTTTTAAGTTGATGTATCAAAATTTGGATGGCGATGGTATAATTTTTTAATGAAATTACAGATGCCGTAGTGAAAATCCCATTGAATATGTCAATAAATATAACGAGTCATTTAACAACATTTTATTTTTTTCTTTAACAAAGGTTAGTATTATAAAAACGGATCTAAACATCAGTTTATGCTTAAAAAAGCTGTGAGCGACTGAATGTAAAGATGCTATCACAAAGTTCAATGCACATTCTGGTATATTTTTTAGCTTTATTGAAAAATAATACAGGAAATTAATAGTATAAGTGCAAAATATGGGTTTGACGAAAGAGTGTTACGAAATTTCGTAAACCTTATCTAAAAAATAGAAAAGAAATATGGACTCAATTGCACGACTTTAGAAGAAACGAGCCTCTCGCTCTTTCTATCCTGGTTATTTTTCTGTAGAATAAATGAAACTTTTTCCCTTTTAAGAGCTGTAACGAAGTTTTTACAGTGAAATAGCATCCAAAATATAGCCATGCTCCGTCAAATTCTTCAATCTTGCTTGTCAAAATTTACTAAGTTGTATAAGAAAGGGGGATCACTTGGTAACAAGGTAATTGGGAAAACCTATTTAAGCAAACTATTGGTATTTTCGGAGTCGAAATGTGCAGAAATATATTAATTACTCGCTGATTTACATGTAATTGAAATTTGATCATTTTCAGAACTTTGCCTTTTTGTAAATGCGCATTTGCCAATGAATATTTTATTTTTTAAAATGGGACATCATTCAAACCCAAGTCCATATTGGGTTTAGTCAGGTCTATGCAGTCTCGAACACATTCGTTAATCCATATATATATATATGAGACGTAACGAGACAAAAAAAGTTAAAACTCACTGTTTTGCAACTTTACTTTTCACCACAGTAAGCTATTTAAATAAAAACATATTTCTGATAATTATTAAATTTCAATTAAAATTAAACCATTGTTGTGTCAAAACATTTCTGCCAATTTTGACACCAAATTAACCACTATTTAGTTCATGTATACAACTTATTTTAAGCTTATAACTTATAGTTAATGCCATTATCGTAACGCCACAAGCAGAGATATGAAAATAAAAGTAAAACTATTTGCTTTGTGATGTATTTTTATTGATAAGGTATACATAATTTTCAAAGGTAGGGTAAGTTTGAAGAAGAATGTTTAGGTAAAACATTTTGTGGACAATAATAATTGATGATTTTTGACTGAACTTATTACAAATAAAGTAAACATCAATGACACTCCCACATCTATTTATATTAACATGAAAGGTGTGAAATAAAGGAAACTTGACTTTGAAACAAATAGATTGGGTGCATTTTCGTTTACTTAGTATCTTTGACGTACACAAAATAACTACAGATAAATTCTTCTGCAAGATAAGTGATATAATTATTCAGGTTATTTTTCTTAAAAAAAAAAGAAAACACATTATCTTATTTCACCTTCATCCAACTTACACCATACTTTTCTACTTTTAATAAATAGAAACATTCAAAACATACTTCATGCTTTTCTTCCACTGTGTTACTATATGGGTCTTGTGGCATGGTATAACATCATTTCAACAGAGAGGCGAATCTTTAGTCTTTTTCAAAGTGATAGTCAGAAGATTACATCAAGAACTTCGACTGGATATGGTACCTACAGTCAAGTCCCATTTTAGCATTGTCATGCTGTATGTATGTGACTGCTGCGAGTCTAACAGTATAATTAATATACTGCAGCGGGTATGAAGAAGACTAAATGACAACGGTAACCTATGTTATCAATAAAAGGGATTTTGCGATGTCTTATGATTTGTAGACTACAGGAAGAGAAGTTGGTACCAGAACGATGGTGCACTGTATCACAATACTGATGTTAACACACAATAGAATGAGGAACATGTCATAGAGTGTCTGAAATAACAAGCATTGTCATCATACATCAACTATATTATATTGAGAACCTTCAGTGACACCATTAAGAGTTTGAACAAACAACCATGATGTTTTAAAAAAGATATTACTGTTTAACAATGTCAAAGATTCAGACTCAGTCCATGTCAAAAAGAAACGAATTATTCATGCCAACGTTATTTACATTGTAGAATAGTTGTTTGTTCTTTCGAATTTTATAAATTTGTTTTCATTCATTTTTTTTTCTTTCATTTTATTAAAAAAATTCTTTATTGGTTTTGCTTACAATCAGTTACATTAATCAGATTAAAACTAGATACATGTATATCAAAAAGCAATCTTCCAAGACTTAGAGAGTAAAGGTATTTATGTATGACACTGTATTTGACCCTCTAGTAATTTACTGTTTAATTATCAGCCCTTTCAGCATTCCGATAAGCTCAATCAAGAAAAGTGGTCTATTGGACTTCTATCCGTGGAATTGAAACGTAGGCCTAGCTTATGTCTTTCTATAATCATTATCTACAGGTTATCAAGATGATTGATATTAAAAGTATGCAATAACTAGGAACTACAGTTATATAACATCCCACAGCAGGTGTATGATTGAAACACTGTTAAAACTGGTGAAAAAATCCAACAAACAAACTACCTTAATAATAAAAAAAACCTTGATACTAGTAATCAAAGAGATAAATGGCAGTTTCAATTGTTACAAATACCTACATGTATTTATTCTTGTGTTTTCATTTCTAAGTATGAAATATGTCATTAATGAACAGGAGAATAACACAAACAAGAAAATAATACTTTTTTGTTGAATCCATTTTAGTTTTACTGAGCAGACACATATTAATTTATGTTAGAATGATGACTAACTAACTCTTTGAATAGTTTTGACAAACACCTACTCATTGAAAATGTTGATGTTACACGGTACGATTTTATTATAACTTTTATAATGTGGTAAGTAAATACAAACACGTAAGCCCACATTTACATACCTTTGCGATTCAATCGAATTCACCACTCTTTTTGCTGAACATAGAAGAATCGAGTTCTTTAGTTATTGCCGATCTTTTGACATTACAAAAAAGTTATACATTCTGTAAAGGCACATTAACCCTCAAATATTCCTATTTTTTATTTTCAAAAGCTTTTTATTTTTGGTGTTTTCAGTTCCGAAACAGTACTAATTAGCCATAAAGCTTTTTACTCTTCAGCCATTAGAAAAATTATAGTGATTAATATATTTTTTATGGAAGACAAAATACCACTTTGTTTACGTTTTGCTAACGTTATGTCGTATAATTGTGTAATTAATCCTGCTCCCCTCACATGATAAGCATTTTACACGCTCTAAATCCATTATTAAAACACTTGCTTTCCTTTAGAGGAAAATACGTTTTGATTTCTGGAGCTTAATGTGAAAAAAATGAGTATAAAATATATACAAAATGTAATTCATCAGTACAACTAACATATTATCTGACAGTCGTTTAAAAACAAAAATCTAATAAATAAACAAATATACTAAATAAATAACAAACAATGCAAAACTGACCTGTTGATTATAAGAAAGCACTGATATAATAGTACAAAATGTGAAACTCAATAATTATGTTTCTTATGTGATTCAATAATTGTTATACTAGTAATTGCTCATGTCATTATCCCACTCGTACGGACATGTACTGAATGTTCACATTTCGTCGCCCTAATTCCAGAGTGTCGTAACTCCAATTTTGAAAAAAATGAGTGTTTGGTATCAAAATGTTCGTAATTTTTTTCTCTATTTAATGGTAAGAACAACATCACTCTGGTTCTTGCCTGTAACATTATATTGAATGGGTCAGAGTGCTGTAAGTCCAAAAATTGTGATAAAAATACAGTCCATAATATCGTAACTTCTGAACCAATAGTTTTGTTTAAGATTCTAGTCACGTGATGCTGTTTTGACAAAATGGCTGATTTTTCA
The DNA here is from genome assembly GCF_026571515.1 of Ruditapes philippinarum. Classification (NCBI taxonomy): domain Eukaryota; kingdom Metazoa; phylum Mollusca; class Bivalvia; order Venerida; family Veneridae; genus Ruditapes; species Ruditapes philippinarum. The sequence goes on along the minus strand of NW_026852346.1, from coordinate 53,521 downwards.
AGGTATCAGGAATGACATTTAACGTTTTATATTGCTTGATAACATGTAAGTGTTTAGCTTTAGATGTTATCTAATTATCTATAGATTAATTTTTTTTATTGAACTGTTTCAAACCTTAAAAAGAAATAATAACTACTCTTAACCTTGAGCTAAATTCAAAGCACCATGCTGTGTTATGAAATTCGGATAGCATGGAAATCGATAAATTGATACAAACTTTCAATATACACAAGTATCAACTGTTAATAACTTGATATGTGATTGATTATATGATTGATTGATCAATGTTACCATTAAATACGGACAATCAGGTTTTGCATAAGATTGTTTATACTTTAATCTTACAAACAAAACTCATCAAATAGAAACATACTACTGCCATTGTTACATTTTGTACAATGTTTTTCTTTAACTATATAAGACAAATCAACGTACTGGTGCTAAGTGATTCGAATAAAATTTACACATATATAACTTTACCACTCATAACTGATGTTAAATTATGTTAATCATGTTTATTTTCATAATTCATAATTTCATAATTTTCATAATTTCAAAATTCTGCACTTTCATATAACGATCACAAAAATATCAAAAGTTTTGTTGTCCGAGGTATTATGCAATCCAGAGTGGTTAACAATACCCACTGTAATATAGAAAGAAAGACAAAACACTTTTAAAATGACAGAAGTATTCAGTCCTACATCACTCGTTTGTGTTCTTTAAACAGTACGTCCAAACGTCAAAGCCTATATGGTGGGTTAAACTTGATAATATCCCTATTACAAAAGTTTAAAAGCTGAGACCGAGTTGTCTCAGATGCACCATTTAGCGTTGAATAAGAGACGTCATTTGCACAACAAATACTTATTAAACAGAATGCCACCCTGTTGACCTACTCAGCTATTTTGCATAAACCAACAGGGTGTCAGTCTATACCTTTTTGTCAAAACATAATCTTATGCTAAAATTTCTTAAATAATTTGAACATGCAAAGCAAAATTAATTTTAAAGTTTCTAAGTTAAAAATAATTCTTGTACATCTACTTCCAACTCGTAATGTAATACTACCTGTAATTAATTATCAAGTGATTTGAACCTTTGAACTGAAAATTATCCATTACCAAAACTATTTTTAAAAAGAAAAAAAAATATGCTTAGTTAAAAATTGTCATTCGATTGAAACGTAGAAACAATGATTTTGTGAAAAAATGTTACAAAGTCTTAAGACCATATAAAACATTAAGGAATCTTTAAATTGTCATATTTGTGTCATCAAACGTTTGTTGAAGTAAAATAGAATTAATATTTGACTGAAACTCTAAGATATTGACCATTGCTTTTATACGAATGAGTTATTGATGTAAACAGTTCAGTTAAAAACATTAATAGCAAACATATACTTAATTGTTATTGTATGTAAAGAAGTTGTATGCCACTTGATATATAGATACTTGAAGTAATTGAAGTACAGAAGTTCATTGAAACACCATATCCAGATCTGTAGCATCTTTGAAAATTTGTGAGCTTTGATTTGTATTTCATATTTTTCTTTTTTTTTAAACAAAACATTAAGTAATGCTGTTCTTAGAAAAGTAAAATACATAGGTTTATTCTTTTTCATGTTACAGAGAAAGGAACTCATTGTTAATGTTGCTTTTCAAAGTTGAAGCAGTTACATCTTTCAAACATTTGTGTGTGTTTTGTAAGTCAAATTGTGTTCAACATGCTGTTTGTATGCAAGTAACAGGTATTCAAAATTGAATTTGGAATGAATTAATGATATCATAAACGAAAACAAATGTAAATCTGAATTCCAAATATTTTAAAGTGCACAGTGTTAATGTGAAAATAGCATATCATATGATAAAAGTTTTGCTATTTAATGTGGTAAATATCAATACAATGACGATGTTCCTAAATTTTGATTTCGTTTTGTTTAACTCAATGTGATACTTTTACAAAATCAGTAATATTTTTTTTGTTCATTTGCAAGGCTCACTATTTCATGTAAATGGTCATAAGATAATGAAGCCCGAGTTCAATTTCAACCTTAAAATGCCTGTTCGTGGCTATTCACACTTCACCGCATTGTCTGGATTTCTATTATTGACTTTTAAGACTAAATTTACTGTTTTGATCCTGATCACATTACATGCTCTGTGGTGCCTAAATAAATGTGGATCCAGACTATTTGTTAAAGCATTCAATTTCTAGTTACGTCTGAATTTAATATAATTTCAGTGTAAAACAGTAAAATAGTCATTATTTCACACTGTTTTAACTCCTAAATGAAATGATATTTTAGGGTCACATTGCTGTAACTTATTACAGCATTCTGGTTCTTGGATTTTTGTCAATAAAATATATTTTTCAGTGATTTTTCATTTCTTTTATTTTGATTTTTTAAAAAACTATCTACAAGAACTTCTTCGTAATTAAAAGTGTAAAAGTTAAAATAATTCTGCACACTATGATGTATTTTATATTAAAATTGGTTGAGTAAGTGTGAAGATATAGCCTGTTAAAACTTTGAAGTCGATTTTCTCAAAATGGTAAAAATACGACTTACATCATTATGGAATTAGGGCGACGATTTTGCTGCGGCGGCTGCATGCGGCGGCTGCGAGTAGCATGCAATAACCACTGAAGTCAATGCAGATTCAAACAGACATTATTCTTGTCAATCTAAAATTTCTAACTTTGATTCAATGTAGAAATTTAATCTTCTATCTGCCACTGAAGATATTTTTCTATAGGCAATTTTTTTTAACTAAACGACGGTAATTTATTTACATAGAAACTGATATTGTATATATAAAGAAATAGAAACTGATATCATTAATAAAGACTTTGTTACTCATACCTATACCTGCATTTGAGATTTACATAACAAGCAGTTATTTGCAATACAAACGGAATGTAGTTAGCTTCTAGATTAAAGGGAGACCGTTTTAATTGGTTGATGGATCAAAACGAAAGTATTCTTTGTATTATAATATAACCGAACTGATTAAAGTGTGATTCTGTTGCCTAGTTTAAACCACTTGTCTACAGATGATAATTACATCATATTATTGTTATATCAAAGGCATCAAAAGAAAGAAAAAAAGCTTAAGAAACTTAGCATGGTTACCGTTATTATTTATTTCTGGTTTAACAGAAATGTAATACAAGCTTTTGTATAACATTAAATGCACACAACTATTACGAATTAACATTATGAGGTTTTTACTAGCAAACCATAAAATTTGTCAAAAACTATAATTTCTATTATAGAGTAAATGTTTATGAAAATAGATATATGAAGAACTATGAATTAGTTTTGTATTATTTATGTGTTCATGATTAGCGAACATCTCATAAACACATTCAAAGCTACAGGTATCTGTTCAAATACAATATAACATAGCAGTCTTCATTCTAAATTGCTTTTTAGACTTGATGTTTATAAAATATTCGTTAATGAACTTAATCCGACCTCCATATAATTACAGGAAACATATGTTCTACATATAAACGTCATAGAAAGATATTATGATTCAACAAACAACAAATTGATAGAACACTTAAAGACAATCTTCGACTTTGCTTACAAAAAAATAATCTTAAACATTCAGTCGAAATCAAAAATGCTTGACTGAGCTTAAAGGGAAATCATTTCACAATTCATGGTTTTCTTATGAAAAACAAAGTAAAACCTGCCTTATATCAAAAGTTTTAAGGGTTACGTAAAAGCGACAGGAATTCAATAATGAAAAAAAAATATCAAAATAAATGGATCAAAAGCTATGTGAATCAAAGCGATGGGTGAACTTTAGGGAAGAGTTCCTGAATCCTTGTCCAATATGTTTAATAATGATAAAATGTTAGTGAAAGTTCAATAGTTTAGAAGTTCTTTATATGTACACAAGCAAAAAATCACTAATCACAAGACTACATATAATTTTTCTTTTTCCAACATTCTGCAAACATAGTAATTTCAATAACTATTTGCTTCCAATAACCTATGTTAGAATTATTTAGAATCAATTAATTGTACCTTATTTTATAAATGTGACAAAATAGAAAAGCGGAAACATTTGTCTACGAAAGACCGGTGGGGCATTCCAACTTCATGAATTCCCGATTTCATCTTAGTGTTATTCAACATCAACATACGGAATTCACGGATTCGCGATTTTGACTTAATTTCATCTTCACGAAGTTGAAATCGTGAATTCACAAAGTTGAAATCGTGAATTCACAAAGATGAAATCGTAAATTCAGGAAGTTCAAAACGTGAATTCATGAAGTTAAATTTTTGAAGTTGAAATTGTGAATTCATGAGGTTGAAAGCGTGAATTCATTAAGTTAAAATACTGAATTCAAAAGGTTGAATTCGTGAATTCTGTATGTTGAAATCGTGAATTCACGGAGTTAAAACTGTGAATTCACGAAGATGAAATCGGGAATTCATGAAGTTCTTTTGTAAGTTTCCATGAATTTCTGTCAATGGTTGCTGAGATATACTAGTAGTTACAAGTGCGTACTGCTTAGATATGCACACCTCTTCTTGGTAGTAAATCTTATTTGAAGTTTTGATTAATTCAAGTCAGAATTTGCTGAGAAAAAAAGGACAGCATACAATTATTTAATGGCATACCTTTGTACAAAAAGAAAAGCATCTGGTTGATTGATATAGGTATCAAGCAATTTTGATCGTACCGATTTTCCTAAACAATATAGTTTTTAAATGCATCTTCATGGTGCGAATTAAAAAGGCCCCGATTGTGTAAAAGGCTCGTTACGCCCCAGAAATAATTATGATTTTTATCTGTAGAAAATGACAGTGTTTTATAATGTTTTTTTTTTTAAGATATAGATCATGTTAAATGTTTTATCACAGTGGTGGGTGAAAAAATAAATAAAATAATGCATTATAAAAGTAACGATTGTATGAGAGTGGTATTTTGTCTTCCATACAAAATATTTACTTTAAAAAAACAAGAGCCACCGATTGGCGGGAGGGCAGCGCTCGACGTTTTTACGGTTAAAACAAATCTTTAAAAAGAAATTAAGGAAAAAAGTTCTTGTTTACTTTAAAAGGTTCCGTCTTGGCGCACTTTGTTTTGCATGAATCATTTCCATAAATAAATGACAAGAAAATATAAGCAAAATTCAATCATCTGACCATGACGGCCAATGACATTTAAAGGTCAAGGTCATATCTAAATTATATGTCCGTTCGACCACAAGTGTTGTTTTGTCCACTTACTAGTATTAATCAAATCCGTACAAAAATAACAAAATTATTACAACTTAACCAAAATTCAATAATTTGATATTGACTGTTAAAAGCCATTCAAACTTTAATCCAAAAGGTTGTTTTGTCCAAGTATGAAAATAATACATTCATAAATTACCAAGTTACAGCCAATTATATCAAAAATCAGTGACAATAAAATAATTTGACCTTCAAGCTCAAGGTCATACATGAGTCAAAGTCAATTTAAGTTTGATATAAATAAAGGTCCTGACATAAAAGATGCTGTGTCTAAATGAAATAATCCATTTATAAATAATAGTTATAGCTAGTTACAGGAAAAAAACAAGACAATTTCATTAAAATGACCTTGACGGTCAAGGTCAATTGAAAGTCAATGTCACATCAAAATAATTCAATATGTTGACTGTCAAGGACATTTCAATCTCAAAGTTAAGGTCAGTTTAATCTATCTTAGAAAGTTTATCTCGGCAAGCCTCGTTACCGCCCAATGGGCGGGTCCCCTCGGGACGGATATTCCGGTCCGAACCGCAACATATGACAGATATTATTAACCTAGAACCCATCTTCAACTCCCAAGTAAGCATATCATGACGTCATTCATATATTTTACGACGTGAACATATAACATTCCCGTTGGTTATCCGTAGACATTATGATAGGAAACTTCTTTTGGTAATTAGCTTGTCTAAAACTAAAATGTATTAAGGTATGTTCATTCTAAATTGGCATATTTATTCGTGTCTAGGCGTTTAGAGATGTAATGAGAAAAAAAAGGCATCATAATTGATGACGTTTCCTTTCCTTCCTTTTTTTCCTTTTTTTTATAGAATGGTAGAAAATACTTTCAAATCTATCTCTGACAAGTAACCATTCAGCGGTGTTTGATAAAAATCCGTTTTACTGCTTTTCAGGGGAAATGAGAAAATATCCTCATTAAACACGTATTTTTTTTATGAAATAAAAAGTTGTTTCCTTATGTAACACAACAATCTAATGCAAGTTTCATGTTTATATTTTTAATCTTGATAACTAAAATGATGGAAATATATAATTGAACAATAAAAATGACATTTTATAGTTTCACATTAGTTCTTTACTGCGTTACATTCGAGTGCACTATTGACTTTCCAGAGGATATGACCTATTTTCATGCCTTGCGATTTATGTGACAAACTTCAGATCAAAGCGCTGATTGGGGTCCTTTGCTCACTTAACCAGTGTAATTGAGGATGGAACTATCAGTACATATAACAACATGATCTTATGCCAAGTGAGAATGCATAATTTTGTCATAACTAGAAACAATGATTATGAGTGTTAGTATGTAAACTAACATTATTAAGCTAAAGCGTATGCAAACGTTAAAGATAATGCATACTAATGAATACAAAAGTACAGCTATAAACAGAGGACTGAGGGGACAAATTCCTGTTTATTCTGCCTAAAATACCATATTCACGAAAAGCAAGCATATTGTCACTTTAAGCCTAACGGTAATTAACTATTTTTCGACTGGTTTGATATAGATGCACGTGAAAAAGATGACGTCAAACGTTAAACAGCTGCGTGAACGTTGCGCTAATAAAAGTAATTCAAGCTGTAAGTCATCACTGAGGTGTAACTGTAAGGTTTTACTTTTGATCTTAAACGCAGTTTAAAAGAAAGCAAATGACAGGAATTGTCACAAAACCTATGTCTCCTTTTTTTTTCTATTTTAAATGCTAGATGTGTCATTAAAATATTACCGACAGCTTATACAGTCCTCACTGCTGTCGAGAAATATAAGAAAACGTAGTGAGAGATTGTGTATTTAGCTCGAGTACGATCATTTGAAGGGTACATATCGTAATTTCTTGAACTTCAGTTAAGACTGTACTTACTTTTTTTAAAAAAGCTCGAATTTAAGTTTCCTTTTTGGTAACTTTCGGAAAGAGGAATGTGTGCACTTTGTAAAATATGCCGTTATGTATCATCTGCAGTGGATTCTTCTGTTTTAGCTGGCATCGACACGTGACCACCCGGAAACATTTGATTTTATCGACAATATTTATAGAATTTATTTACATTTTTTTAACAGAAAGCTCTTGTGTTAGCGTATATATGTAATAATAATAAATCGTCTTTATAAAACCCCTAAGCGGACACTGAGAAAAAAATCACATTTAAAATTACGAAGTGTAAAATAGTTATTAACACCATGTATTTGTGACATTAGAACAAAGATACAGCATGTATTTGTGACATTAGAACAAAGATACAACATGTATTTGTGACATTAGAACAAAGATACAGCATGTATTTGTGACATTAGAACAAAGATACAACATGTATTTGTGACATTAGAACAAAGATACAGCATGTATTTGTGACATTAGAACAAAGATACAACATGTATTTGTGACATTAGAACAAAGATACAGCATGTATTTGTGACATTAGAACAAAGATACAACATGTATTTGTGACATTAGAACAAAGATACAGCATGTATTTGTGACATTAGAACAAAGATACAACATGTATTTGTGACATTAGAACAAAGATACAGCATGTATTTGTGACATTAGAACAAAGATACAGCATGTATTTGTGACATTAGAACAAAGATACAGCATGTATTTGTGACATTAGAACAAAGATACAGCATGTATTTGTGACATTAGAACAAAGATACAGCATGTATTTGTGACATTAGAACAAAGATCATATGATAACAGAAAAAAATAGTTGAAAGTTGTCATCTTGAACACTTATTCTAATTGAATATTGGCAATCCTATGACTTGTAAACCCAAGATCTAAACAGTAAAGTTTTAATAAACATGTGTAATTTTACGTACAGCATTTATCTATAAAACAAAGGATTTTACTTTTGTTTATATTGAATGTATACGTTAAACATTCTAATTGAGATAATTAATAATGTCTATGGTCATGGGCTGATTGAATGTTTATCTTCAAAACATTATAAGCACTTGAAATTATTGAATTGGTCAGAGGAATTTGTAATATTCGTATACATTCTTATATACATGTATAAATATAGTTTTATTTAAGGTCATTAATACGGTTGAAAGAATAATCATTTAACGAGGTTTTATATATATTCACGTGATGTGACATTAAATCAGATTATCCCAGTAATCTTTCTCGACCAGCGTTTAGCTGACCCATCCAAAAATCGCACGGCAATAAATGACCCGGTGAGTATGGATAAATTATGCATGACCCTTTGGTTATAAATGATAAAGCAGTTACCGCAATTACAAACCAAGTAACTAGTAAATAAATCTATCACTAAATTGTTTAAATGTTATCATGCGAGTACATAAAAATCTGTTGAAAATAAGTAGGAAATGTTTGGCATGTTTAAAAAAATATGCAATATGCAAATACTTCATAAACATTCCATTTTCGTATAATATAATATCTTAATAAGACTAGTATGAATTAAAAGAGACTTATTTATCTCCCTAACACATTCAAGATTTAAAAAAAACTGAACTGGCAGAATGAAATTTAAGTTATACTTGTATTGTAATGGGCAAATGTTAGAACATTTCTAGATGCATAAGGGCCGATTTCCAAGTATGTGTTGGAAAACTATAAACTTATATTGTTATATTTTTGAAATAAAATTAGTTAAGAGAGGATCCTCCTAGGGCAGCCAAAAAACAGTCAAATTGCAGACTTGGTTTTATGGAGACAATGAAAAGTTCAACAACTCTCATGCAAATATAGTACAGACTTAAATAGCTGGTGACCCTAAAAAGTAATATAGCTTATGTAATCTGAATTCGCGATACAACTACATGAAATATTTTACGAATGTTTACACATCTTGATTATCTTTTAGATCAGATAGTTAATAATTTAATTCTAGTAATTGACTCTGTCCATCTGCTTTCCTTTACTGTTTCTAATTCCAATTTGTTACCCAATAATTCTTTGAAATAGAAAAATATTCTTGTCTTTAAATATAGTACTCCCCGTAGGTACCGCGTCCTTGCCTATTCCGATGTAATAGGAAATTTGTTTCTTTACACATTGAATGCTACCAAATACTGTTTCCACCATTAAAGTGAAAGTGGAAGTTCTGCTTTTTGTGAATTTGGATAGAAATTGATTAGAAATTTTTTTTCATTTCAAATAAATTCTGTCATTGATAGGAAAATCCAAAGCTGCCTGTGTGTGCTGAAAAAACTTCTTTATTTTACCCATATTTAACGGTTAAACTTATAATTTCATATACCGACACGTGAAGGTCATCTGCTGAAACTGTAGTGACAGCATATTCTGTTACAAAAAATTATACAGAAGCCAAAAAGGGCCATCAATTTACATACCACGGTACCATAGTGCTCTCCATATAAGCTCCCATTGTAAACATGGCTGATTGCGCATAGATGTTTCTAATTAAAATCATTGAGTTATTCCATGAACAACATGTTTATTTTAAAGTCAAGATGTGACAGCTAAACACAATTCAATAAAATAGTTAATATAAGTTTTCTTTATTTGTACAATTTGCTGGAAATAATAAGAACAGTGGTACCATAGGGGACCATCCTACATGTATATGAGTAATATATTATATATGACAAATATTTAACTATGATTCTTTTTGTCTTTGATGTCTTTCGGCAAGGATGAAATACATCCAAATGGGATTCAAGTAAATATAACTATTGCTTATATTAAAGTTAAGCTGGCCATTGAAAAATGTAATTTTCAAGATGATATATGGTCCGACAAACAGAATTATTTAGACAGCCTTAGTGTATATTATTACCCCTTTCATCGGACCGCTATTTAAAACTTATAATTCATAAGTGCATAAAAGAACAAACAAATATAATGTATACATTTTACGAAAGCAAAAACATGTAGCTGACTAATGTTATGTGTGAAAATATTGATTTTATAAAGTATTTAAATTTCTTTCCGAAAAGAAAATGAAGCTGACTAATGTTATATATTATAATATTGATGTTTAATAATTTCTTTCCGAAAAGAAAAACGTTTTCCATTTATGCTGCAGAAAATGCGGTATGATTCAAAATGTATAAGCAATTCTACACACAACTTCGGTCATCCTAGTAGTATTGGGACCTCCGAGTTACCCACAATGAATGGACCTCAGCCTTCAACTCTACAGCTTAAGTAAAATTCAAGTGACAGGTATCAAGTAACATATGCCCGCCAGACTCTTGTAACAGACTACTCTTAAAATGGAGATAATTATTAGTTTGCATGAGTGTCCATCAGTCAAAATGACCATCCTTTGCAATTCAATACAATTTCAATTGGTTTAAATGAGGGTTCATGCATTTACTTTTTGACATGATTTCAAGATACAATTCTTTAAGACAGGATAATTTTGAAATTAAAAGGAAATAACAAATGAGCAATTCAGATATACTGTCATTTTAAATTATATAAATATATTGATTTATAGCAAAATCTGAGTCGAAAACTGCAAAATCATTCAATGAAAATTCATTACAAAATGGAGAGGTGACATTGCATATAATATCTCCAGTGACTTCTGATGTTTTTCCTGTTACAAACGACTGTCAGTGGGCAATTAATATGACACCGAAATCATACGGTATTTATTCGGCATCTTATTTCCGTGACATAGTGTAATTTAACAACAATTCAAATGTAATTCATCTGGAAATTACCGGGAACGACGGTGTATGGTCAAGTTACTCTCAGTTTGTAGTATTCACATTAGGGTTAGGGTCATGGAGTCTTTCATGATTCAGGAGACGTCCGGCATGATGCAGATATATCATTGGACAATAGCAACTCTTGCAGCAGATCACAAAACCAAATAACTGTGTCATATTGTACTAATGTCTTTATATATAAGAAGATCACATAAATATTACACAAGGTGTTAAGGAAACATACAAATGTGTAACAGATAAACATATTAACCTACGGTGTTCCGTTTGGACAATAGTGATTTTTAATTTAGTCTGTTACCGCGATGCACGATGATACGATGTTGAAAACGCAACAGCACGATGGTACGTTGTTGAAAACGCGATGGTACGATGATGAAAACGCGATGGTACGATGATGAAAACGCGATGGTACGATGGTGAAAACGCGACAGCACGATGGTACGTTGTTGAAAACGCGATGGTACGATGATGAAAACGCGATGGTACGATGATGAAATCGCGATGGAGCGATAGTATCGTACCATCGTGATTTCATCATCGTACCATCGCGTTTTTACCATCGTACCATCGCGCCATCGTGTTTTCACCATCGTACTATCGTGTTTTCACCATCGTGCCATCGCGTTTTCACCATCGTACCATTGCGCTTTCACCATCGTGCCATTGCCCTTTCACCATCGTACCATCGCCTTTTCAAAATCGTACCATCGCGCTTTCACCATCATACCATCGCGTTTTCACCATCGTACCATCGCGCTCGCACCATCGTACCATCGCGTTTTCACCATCGTACCATCGCGCTTTCACCATCGTACCATCGCGTTATCACCATCGTGCCATCGCGTTTTCACCATTGTACCATCGCGTTTTCACCATCGTACCATCGTGTTTTCACCATCGTACCATCGCGTTTTCACCATCGTACCATCGTGCATCGAGGGTACAAACTAAATAAAAAGTCACGATTGTCCAAACGGAACACCGTATTTACCAGATAGGGATAAACATTTTTATTTTTACACACAATTAATTGGATTGAGAATAATTCAATAATTAATAGGACCTGTACGCATTAGCCACTGTAATTATGTTTAACATTCTACAATTTCAAAATATTTTCCTGCTATCATATTGTAATTTGAATAATTCCTAAAGAGAAATTCAATTGCTGATGAAATATTCATTACCAATAGTTTTCAATTAAGTGTGTTTCGTTTGAAAATCTAAATGGTTTTAGAATAATTATTTAAAAGAAAAATTAATTATACATAAAAGGGCTGAATAAGCTATTATAAAATAAATCATCATATTTCAATTTGTACCTACTGAAAGTACTGTCAACCGTCGCAAAATAATTGTCTGTGTGTATGTGTCTAGACTTTAATTATGTAACAAAAGAAAATTTGAAAGTGGTCATTATTTTGCTAAACAAATTAAAAAAGAGCCTTGAATTCATCCTATGATACTTGTTGATGAAATTATAGTAATTTTCATCTTCAAAGATTTAAAATGAAATAAGAATTACATGCGAATCAATCAAAGAATATTTCACACAGTCACACGAATTAATCAAAGGATCTTTCACACAGTCAAACTTTTAGAGAAAGACATATTCCGAGTATCCATGATTTGATGAATTTCGATACGTTTCTTTTAACTACAGTTACATTTTATTTTTTCAATTGAAAATACGAATATACTTTACAACCACCATCACCAATAATTACAACAACAGCATTTATCAATCAATAAACACCTGAAAGGCACATAACCAATATTTACAAACATATTCTGAATGTTAACTTGAAATGAACCTATACAAAACAAAAAACAGAAAAAGAAACAGTCATAGAAATATACATGATCGCACACATCCTTTAATTTCTTAAATTATTTGCTAAGTATATAGATTTAACAATGTTAATTGTCCTGATATTAGCTTTTTAAATTCAAACATACTTGGCCAAGGCAATAAAATATTTTGAAGGATTTTTGATTTAATTGTCTGCATTTAAAAGTGATATTCATCTTTCATTATATACATGGCACAATTATTACATAATCTATTTACTCTATCAATGTTGTTATATCTCCGATAGGAAGGCCTGAGCGATTAAGTTCATAATGCAATTTTGAAAACAATTAGTTTTGTCTGACAAAATGGAGGTAAAATATTAAAAATTACAATCATTTTACAGTTTATTTTGTTCGTGCCATGAAAATACCTGAAGAAGAAAACTCTTTCTATATACAGTTTTCAATAGCGTTTATTATTAAACGTCACGTGTACTTGGACTATATGTGTTGCAGTCGGATCGCAATACCCTTCTTGATGGTTCCCGAGCAATGATTGCCGAGTTACCGCCCATGGGCGGGTACCCTCGGGACGGATGAACAGCAAAAACATGTCTGATATTTTACTTACATATTCTAATATATCTACAATAATAACTTCATTTGTTTAAAGATCAGCATAATGTGCTTTGACTTTTGACTGTTACGTAGAAAAAACCCCATATAATTTGTATTATTACCTTAATGCAAATAAGTTCCCGGGATAAGCAGTGAGGATTTATTTTAAGTATTGACAGTAAGAAGAAATGGGTTAATGATAATCAATCAGCTGTGAAAAAATGTTAACACTTTTAAACAGTGTCTGTAATATTTCTACTTCTAATACTTTAAGATAATATTTCACATTAATTACCTTTTTGGTTTACTCGGATGAATAAACTTATTGTTTAAATTGCACCATTGATCTATGGCATCCAAATTATGTTGAAGTTTAGTTTCTACTACATTCAAATGATTATCAGATTTATATATATCAGACGCATTAGCATAAAGGTTTATAATGAAGCTCATTATATTTCATTTCTTAACAACTTAGGAGGTAAAATGTTTAACTTCAACATGCAATTTAAGAGCTTTTCATTGAATGAAAAGTTTAATCATAACGATAGCATGAAATTATGCTTCTTAATAAACATCTAGATAATAATAGAATACACATTCTATTTTAAAACGACCACATATGATGAATTATATTTATCAAATGTTTACCGTAAAGTATGAATTTTACTTGGGCAAGATTTTTTATCCTGTTAAACTACAAATATTGATATTAACCTGTGAAATCTCTCAAATGATAGACTCGACTACTGTGTAAGTTTTGAAGTATGGTTGATAAGGAAATGACCATAACTGGAGGTAACAAAGTGTACATTTAATACAATTCTGTGTAGATAAAAAAATCACTATCTTGATATCATTTATTTACAAGACACTATAAATGAAATTCAAGGCATTACCCAGATGTAATCATCGGAGGCGAATTTTGAATATAGGACTTCAGAGTCGTTAAAAGAAATGAATAAAAAAAGTTCTTCAGTTCTGCAGTTTAGGCCAAACTCTCACAGTGGCTGTCACACTACTGTACTAATAGGAACAGAACAGAACAGAACATTTATTTCACTTGTACAACATGTACATCATGCACATAAACAAGATATTTACACAACACAATTATAGTCACACAATCTATATTAAACAAAACAAATATTACATTAACCAATGAGTTACTAAGAGGATGATTATAATTATATATCTTGACTCATTTGTTTATTTCTACGATTAAAAGCAATCTTACTGAATTCACAAAGTTTAAAAGTGTATCTTTTTCCCTGCAATTTAACAATTCGAAAAGTTTATGCATGTTTGGTCTGATATAATAGTATCAATCAATATATAACCGTCGGATATCATTAAAACATGGACATTTAAATATAGAGTGGAATTCGTCATCGATGTCGCTTTGTATCACAGACAAGACATACTCGTTCATTTCTGGGTAATCTATTAATTCCATACCTATTTGTTTGTACACGTTATGAATGAGCTGACACTCTTAGTTTTACTGAATAGGTTCTTAAATCAAAAGGTAATAGATCAAAATACCTTTCATTTTAAGATTGTGATAAAGGTCTAACATTGTGCTACCTGACTTATTACTATGCCAACCTTGCAAGAAACAATATGTTAACTGCTGTCTAAAAACGGCTTTTCTTTAATAGAATGAGGATTATCAAAAACATAATTATATCCATGTTCACACAATTTTTTTTTTTACATTTGAGACCCAATTCTTTTTATCATTTATACTGTACTAATAGGGAAGATGTTGTGACTAGGTACACCTGGAGTTAAAGTCTGGCTAGGCCGTTTAAAAACAACCATTATACTAATTAGCAGTTTTTTATGATACATGCAAAAATGCTATTCTATTAATACTTTATAAACATAAAAAATACAATATTCAAAAGCACTTACTGACTTGTACATGCACATGTTTTTGAAAGTTTTTTGTTTTGATTTACTTTAACTGCATCGAATTATATTGTAATGCGTATTGATATTGTGCTCTTGAGCAGTATGCAAGAAGTTACGATGGGAAAATGCGATACATCACTTTACAAAAATCAGTGTAAAAAATAATTATTAATAGCTACTTTAACGGCCAGCTTAATACATGTAATATTTGCTATTAACTATCAAAATTGAAATCTTAAATATATATTTGCATTCAGAATTGTCTTATTTCACAAGATCATATTTTACGTATGACCTATCAATAAACAAATCATTTCAAGACTTGCAGAACATATACCTCCACAAAGCAGTCTTTGTAGCAAAAATCCTTTTTAGATTTAGACATTTAAATGAGCGGAAACTCACGTAGCGTTAATTACAGAAGATTCATTGTAGTTACCTACTAATACATACCTTCAAAACAATGCATAAAGAAAGTTCCCCGATTCTATAATAGATAGCAAATCTTATAACTGCCAGCTGAATGAAAAACTGAGAGAAAAAAAGTCTAAGATAATTGATCGTTTTGGATGGGAAAAAGTCAATGTTCATTCTTTTTTTTCGTCTAAATGCTTTGGATTTTTTATTTCTTTTTCTTATTTTTTTTGTTTTTTTTTCTTCTTCTTTTCTGCCATGGTGTTTTGTGAGTGCGTCTGTGTTTTAAGGTGACGAACGCGTATCTCTAGCACCAAATGATGACGTAGTAAACGAATTAATTGACGAATAGTCCATACTGTATATACAGTCATTGATTAACCTTCACACTGGCCATAGCTTTCGCAGAAGCGGCGGGTCTACCGGTGCGGCGATGGAGATTTCGTCGCAGAAGCGGTGGAAAAACATGGCTGTCGGATAGTTTTTTGCTGGTGTCGGTAAGTTTATGACTTATTTGTACGTTATGTTTTTATGTTCTACTGATAACACCTAGTGAGACTGGAGCCCACATATGTCCTCTTCCAACTTATTACACGCATTGGGTGCAAATCATGACCAGTTATGCAAACACTTCTGTACAGTTTGACGAGGGGACGCCACTTTTGCCTAATTTTGTTTATAACACTACATATGTACTCAAAACTACCCCAAGATACACTGGCATCGCATCGTATGTATGATAATTACACAAAACAACCATATTTTGGAACTTTTGGAAATTGATATTACCATTTTAATAAAAGAATTGACAAAATTGATTACAACGCAGACGGCGGTGGATTCGATTGCAACGCAGTGCGGTGGGTCCGGTCTCATTTATGTCTTTTTTTAACGTTAAAGTTATCGACACTTAGGAGTTGAGCTCCAAACACCTAAAAATACAAATGAAATATATATTTGTTAATCTTAACACATATAGTTGTTATATATATCAATGAAAGTAAATATACGCTTTTTTTGCATCATGTACCTTATAAATATGTTTTTATAAAACTTTCCCTGTTTTAGATACTAGTTTAATATATTAAGGTGTATGTTAACTCACATACCCGTGCCAATTTTGCGACTCCGTAAATATGGTATGGCACGGCCGTGCATATATTTTGACGTGACGTCATTAGCGTTATGCTAACAAAGTGTAAAGACGCGCTAAATGTTAGCGTTAAATACTATAGGCGCGTCAATGAAAAATGACTCTTATTTCACTTTAAACTGTCTCTATTTTGGGTATGTGATAAATAGAGGATATTTGTTTGTAGTTTTTTGTAGTTTAACACACAAGAGTCATCATTAACTACGTATTACTAACACATTGGTCATAAATATATTTTGAACTTTATTTTTACTTATGAACAGTTTGTGATAAAATTTTAATACATTGATAAGATAAGATGAGATGAGATGAGATAAGATAAGATCTGTTGATAGTGACACTAACTTTAGCTTTATTGCTTTATCTATTTTTTTATTTTATTTATTTCATTTTTTTTTAAATATAACTTTACATTTCAACATTAAATAATATCAAATTTTTATTTAACGTGTACAAAGCTATAAATAGGCTGCATGTAATATCAAAAAATATAGAATGCATTTTGAAATAAAATATTACAAAATACCTGACAAAAAAAGGTAGACGAAAATGTTGTTTATTGGCCTATGAGCGAATTGCACATGCACGCGTTCAAATTATTGTATATTTTTGTTTGTAAATTGTAATTGTAATCTTTAAGTCAGAATTTAAATTGTCGCTCTTTCGTTTTCGTTGCTTTTCACGGTCTGTCGTTCCTCCTTTGGTTGGACAGTTTGGTGTTTTTTGTTGTCCAACTTTGTGTCATCTATTATTATAACGTTTGCTACAATTGTTTTCTATATGAAAGCGTATTTGAAGTTTCTGATTAATCTTTTGATTATATCATAATCTATTCTTAGACAATAAAGACGTCTGGCTCTGCCAGACATTATCAATCAAATTTCTATGTTTGTATTTTAACTCTACTGAGGATGACACAAATTAACAAGGAGGAACATGTACCGTGGTAAAAGTAATACATAAATACATTTCCAAACGTTTCATGAAAATAAACATGAATATTGAGGCGTGCTGCTTTAAAATCCTAATAATTGTATATTTATTAATTCCAGCCCATATACTTATCATATATTTCAATAAAACTTACATATATGCCGTTTTGAAGAAAATGTAAATATTTATACGTCAAAAATATACGCAAGATAAAAAAATGTGTTAGAAAAAAATCGCACACCCTTCAAATCACCTTGCAATTGATTCTATTTCCAATATTTTCGCATTATCCTTTTGTCAACAGGTGACACGAGTCATCTATTAAACATATATTACTGGTACTTATTATATATTTTCATCATAATTTTCTTTTTCAACAATATAAAACTTCATCTTCAATATACAAACACACTATGTGAAAAAATTTAAACTATCGCCGTTTTATTTATTTACAAAATATTTCAACAAATTCAAGCGTGGCACTCAGCTCTGTCGTATTTAAATGCGAGCGCTATGAATGTGAGAACCCGCATTATTCTGAATGACTCCGATTATAGCAAGGCTGGTGCAAAGCGCATTTATATCCTTTCAGCAGCTGTAACGTAATTAAACGTATTCGCGAAGGTGGCACTTTTGGGCTTCCGTAGTTTCCATATTAATTCCTCAAATTTGGATTAGGCTCCAACATTGAAACATATGCATGGCATAATACAGGATGTCACGTGATCAAGGTCAAGGACGAATTTCGAACACCGCTATTTCCATTTAAAGACGTGTTTGCGTGCGAATTCGACAAAATTGGAAATTTGAATTCTACCGCCAACACATGTTTCTCACCAGGTGCGTGTCACGTGACTTTTCCCGCCAAAATGTTATATTTTTCGAACAGATAAATGGTCAAGGTGGGGAACAAACACAAAGTTAACTTGAAGGAGACAGATGCACTGCGTTTATACTTCCGTTTTTTCTTTCTTTTTTAAGTTAGCCGCGCATACATCACCATAACAGCCTGCGCATGTCGTCACGTCCTGAAATCGCGTTCACTGACTCGCGCTTTTATGTCACACACCACTAAATCAGAATGTCATAGGGTTGAAACATCGCCAGTAACTGCCTATACGGACTGAGAGGCGACACTTTGAGGTAGGGGGTCTCTATGAAAATGCTTGAAAAGGTGGTGGCCGCCGAAAGGATATACAGCATATCTGTGAGTCATTTGTTTTCAAAAAAGCGTATATTTACTTTCATTGATATATATAACAACTATATGTGTTAGGATTAACAAATATATATTTCATTTGTATTTTTAGGTGTTTGGAGCTCAACTCCTAAGTGTCGGTGACTTTAACGTTTAAAAAAAGACATAAATGATATCGGACCCACCGCACTGCGTTGCAATCGAATCCACCGCCGGCTGCGTTGTAATCATTTTTTGTCAATTCTTTTATTATAATGGTAATATCAATTTCCAAAAGTTCCAAAATATGGTTGTTTTGTGTAATTATCATACATACGATGCGATGCCAGTGTATCTAGTGGTAGTTTTGAGTACATATGTAGTGTTATAAACAAAATTAGGCAAAAGTGGCGTCCCCTCGTCAAACTGTACATAAGTGTTTGCATAACTGGTCATGATTTGCACCCCATGCGTGTAATAAGTTGGAAGAGTACATATATGGGCTCCAGTCTCACTAGGTGTTATCAGTAGAACATAAAAACATAACGTACAAATAAGTCATAAACTTACCGACACCAGCAAAAAGCTATCCGACAGCCATGTTTTTCCACCGCTTCTGCGACGAAATCTCCATCGCCGCACCGGTAGACCCACCGCTTCTGCGAAAGCTATGGCCAGTGTGACCTTATACTAAACATCTTGCTTTTTAAGTACAATAAAAATCTAGTGAACAATATTATACCCTGTCTGTGATAATATTATCATCCACCTTTATCATGTGTTTTTTGTGCGGTGAATGAAAAGAATATGTTCTGACTTTTGGTACTCAGTTATATAGATACTTGCGGAATATAAACATTTATAGATTTACTTGCAATCAGTGTTGGCGTATCATTCAGCTTGCTAATGAAAATGATTATCAAATGTTGATAAATTATTCAGGTATAAGTTGATTAAATAATAGACTAAATTGAATCTGATTTAAATCAACTATTTAAGCACTGAATATGATAAGCATCAGCGTTAAGTTTAGTTCTACATTTATCGTCATAAGTGATATAATTTATTGTCATTGATAGTCCTCAATTTTCTTGACTTATTGCATGAGATTTCGTCATATATGTACCTATAAATGTCTTTGTTAACTTGTAGGAATCTTGATATTTCGATTTCGAGTTAAGGTTTCTGTATGCAAGTGATATTTTAAATGCATTGCATATTGCGATGTTGGATAAATGTAAATATTTCACTAAAGTTCAATGTTATATATAATGTATCTGCCTTTTCTGATCTTGCATATATGTTTGTAATATAATTTGTATATATGTTCATACTGTTCAATTTTGGAGGAAATAAAATTATCTAATATCTTTTACCTGCTGCCTGAATCTAAACAAAGATACGGTAAAATACTTCTAGACTTTTTTTAAACAAATTTAAACATTTGTATGTTAAAAGTCAAAAATAATGTTTCCATGATTTCATATTAATTTCCTCAAACGGTAACCTAGCATTCTTTGATAATTTTATGTTAAGAGTGTTTCAGATTTAATCTCTTATGAAGGTGGTATTATCTCAATTATCTCTAGCTGTTTTTCCAGATTATTCGTTATTAGCTTGGAACATTGCTTTAGATTATAATTGTAAGTAGTCATAAGGTAGTGGGTTTAACCAAAGTCAATTCTAATAATGTATTAAAAGACTGAAGTTAAAATGATATACTCTGAAACATGTAAAACAATATTTAGCAGCGTCAGAACCCAGTCAAATTTTGATGTTGTAACATTAAAATAATAAATCTAGTGATCAATTATACCTTGAAAACTATAGCTGGGTGATGTTTGTCGTGCGAAAAAAGGGCATTGTTAGCTTGCAATGATACTAGTCTTGTAACAAAATAAACAAACAAACTACCTTACAGGCAATTTTATTGTGAATCGTAAGGTAACCCAAGAAGGCTAAGCATTGCCATTTGGTACTCATTAAAATCATAGTTGCTTAAAGAATGAAAAGTTAGTCACTCCAGTGTTATGAAATTTATTGGTAAAATTGGGATCAACTGCTCAACAGGTAACGCAATATCAATAGATATCGTTACGTCTGATGGGTCTGTGTTGCATGATTTGTATACCATACTTGAAAAAAAAATGAGAACATGATTTAATCTCTCTTTATCAGACTCCTCACATATGTGTACAGGTAAAATAGAAGTGTTAAAAGGACTTCACTGAAGTTTTTTTACATTAAGCTAATGGAAATATTTTCCCCAGATTTGTATTCCATTTGACATAGGTCTAAGCCAGTAACTTGTGTGCAAATTTCGATCATTTTCTTTTTGAGCTGTTTATGTACATAAATTTAGTTTGCGTCTTTTGCACAGCCATTAATTAGGTTTATTATGGACAATTGCTTTTTATTTATAGTGGCCAAGTAATTTGAAAAAGCAAACCATTAATGTTGAATTTAGATTTACTTGTTAGTTTAAAGTTTATACCCTCGTCTTTATATTACATCTTTAATTTGCCATAAAGACCTTATATTCATCTGTTATGTCATGTGTACTTGTAAATACTTTTAAAACTGAAACGTTTGATGTAAAGGAGCGCGAATAAAGATGATTAAATAAATATATTCTTTGAGAATTTGAAGGAAATAGTTATAAGCATTACTTAAGATAACTCAAAACTTTAATACATTTTAATAAATTGCACTTTGGAGTTGTTTAAAATCACATCTTTATGCGAACTATTCAGCAGCATGAAAAAGAATTTAAGATTTTGTAGAGATGCGTTATTACTTCTCTATATTCTATCCATGCTCACCTAACACATCCGAGGCAGGCTCTTTGCGAAGCACACGACAGGTCAAGGTCAAGTCATCCTAAGTACCAGGGATTGTTGTTTGACATGTCGTGACTAATTTAGGAGTGGGGGTGTTTTGTTGGAAAGAAATGCCTTGGATGAAGTTGTCGTCGCACATGTTAGAAAGAGAGTGCAAATCATTGAACAAACATTCCACACCCAAAAACGATATAATTAAAATACAAACCACTATTGTGCTTGTACTTATATACTAGTATACAGAGAATTGAAAAATCAGCAGTGTTTTGTACACGAATCTGACAGAATTATTAGTGCAAATATTTTATTCTTTCATTCGCTTACCCGAAATTAAGGGAAAGTAATAGTGTTTTCTTTTTCCAGTACATGTACATACATGTATATACAAGATTGATATAATGTTAATGTACAGCACGTGTTTTACGTGCATATACATAATTATAATATAAATTGAGAGTGTGCATGGATATATGCCCGGAAATGAAATCTAATGTAAGAGAGATAGCTATTTTGATATACGGTACATGTAGGTATATCTATCAATCTTAGTGTATATATACATGTGTACTTTTCACTCTCGTGTATATAAATCTACCTTCAAAATTGGTTTTCAGCTAACAAAATGTATGCATTCTTAATTTAGCGGGATCATTTTTACGTAAGAAACCGTGTCGCTCAAGCTGGAACAACAATGACATGAGCCACAGGCATAAGTCTTGCCATCATAATCTGCCCTTGATCAATGTTTTAACAAGTCTGGAACGATTTGACTTACTGTAAAATTTACAGGGAAGAACTGAATATTAGTAGAATTATCATTGCTTATTTTAAAACTGCAAACTGAAATCATGGAATCTCACTGGCCCTTCTAAAATTAGGGATCATTCTCACACGAAGACACGTCCAAATTGTGAAATAATCTAAAGGAGTGTCGGGAACAAACATTCTTGTTCTTGGATTTTCCTCCAAATAAAATATTTTACACTGCTTTTAAAACATTCATTAATTTTCTTGTGACTAGCTTATTCAACATAAGAATCTACTTATTTATACATGGCATTCTATAAGTCGTGTGAGACTACCATACCGAAAGAAAACAATAAAAAAATCCGATCTTTTCTGGTACACTCAGTGGATGATAATTGGTGTGCGATATAAATTTCAAAATTTTGATATATTTTAGCATACAAATCTTGCATCTAAAAATTAAATGTTATTACAAAATTCCGAGACTATGCGAGTAATACGTCCGAGTATACTTTTAAAGATACTTCTTTATGAATGACCAGTGTAAAATGTATGTTTATGGAAGTTTGGTTGGCATAACACATGTCGACCTCGCAATTTAAAGGTAATTTTTCAAGTTTAAAGTTTATTTCATTCATTGTATATGATGCCTCAATATTTTCAACGTTCACATAAAGATATATCTATTGTGCTATGTTTGCATGTACATATGTATGATAATACGTCTTTTTTATAAATGCGAGAACAAATGTTGACCGTGTCGGGAAGGAGCTACGGTGAGTTATATACCTTGTATATACATGCATTATATACTGAACCAAAAAAGAAACTTTCGCAAAGTAGTTGCCAGTTGTTCAAGGGTACCACTTAGATGTACACATTTATATACATGTAGTAGCTGCAAAGTCGGTCAGCTAATCCCCGTATAAAATCCCGATATGTTTATTCAACGTAAAAATCGAGTTTCAAAAGGATTGAAAAACTGTACTAACATATCTACATTCAAACTTGGAGAAAGTTTCTTTTTTGTTTCAGTATATATAGTAATTGATGATCAAGGGGAGATTATTTTGTGATATTTATTTACCAAGACAAATATGCCCGAACGCCTGTGCAATGAGCGACTTCTGTAATTATAATGATTATTTAACATTGGGGATGATGATTTCATGTCTTTTATGAGTTAAATTTGATAAAATAAATAACACAAGTTTGAAAGAATGTAATTTCTATTGTAAATAGTATTATGAGAAATAAATTGCACATTCACAAGTAATAAAATGAAACAAAGATCATAACATACAAATTCATATAAAAGTAAAAGATGTTGTTCTAATTTAAATATTGTCATATTATTAAGCATGTTTGATATTATTATATAATAAAATTAGAATTAGCATGTTAGAATATCAAACAACATAAAAGAAGAATTAGCGGATTTTCAAATACTCTTCCATACCTATCTAGAAATGTCAGCAAGGTGGTTCAATTTTAACTACGTTCTGTAGAAATTGTATTTTTTTAAATTTCAACTTGCCCGATGCCAACTAAATTGATATTACAATGTGATTATGTCTTTAACATAAGAAGTAACAAGGAATATAGAGTTAAGATTAAAGAATGACAATGTGCACTATATGCTGTATAAACTAAGTTGAATTATCTTTATGTTTTTAACTAGTAGATCATGCTAATTTTTGTGGCCTACATCTGCCACAACACAGAATGTATGTAAAAATACATCAAAAGTTCTACTATATACATATGTCAAGTTCATTTCCTTGGAATCAATAAACAGCACTTCCTTTCAGTTTTATACAACACTATATATATATATATATATATATATATAAGTGATTTCCTAAATAAGTAACAACACTGTAATCTAGTGCACACTATTTTGGTTTAATAAATATTCTTTTCCTAAAAACAAGTTACACTAATATTTACAACATGTTCAGTATGCAAGCTTTCAATTTGAATATAGAAATTAAAATACATCCTACAAAGGTTCCACTTTTTTATTCAATTTTAAATTATAATTATTTGTTAATTGATCTAGTTGAACAATTTAGATGTCTCACTCTATGTGAACTGTTAAGGAGTTTCGAATAGGATTCTTGACCAACGTGATTACACTTAGAGATTACTAATTTAGTCTAAACCAATCAGATTTCATCAGAAAAATTCACATCCTAAAATGAGTAAATCAGATCAACTGATTATATTACAAATAACAAAGTTAACATGTGTTAAAATCAGTGTAAAAAAAATTAATAAAAAAATAAAGATTTGGGAATGGGGTGATGAAAATGAAATGTGCACACTCAGTTTGAATTAACATGTTCATGAGGGATAAAGTTGTTATGGAAACAAATCAAAATGAATTTTGTAAATAGTTTTTGTAAAGTAACTTTTATAGAGGGTCACCTAATGATCATTCCTGTGATGTTTGGTAAAAAATCAATAAGTGGTTTAATATGATAATACATGTATGTTGAGTGGTTAATGATAATATGATGAGTGGTTTTTGATAATATGTCGAGAGGTTTACGATATTAAATATGTCCTTACAACAACAGCAACAAACTATTGACGAAGACACTGCTATCACAAAAACTCACCTTTGAGCACTTTGTGCTTCGGTCAGGTGAGTTAAATAATCAATACTCTTGAGCAATATTAAGACATTTTTACTGATACTAAATGTACATTGACCATCACAAATACCTTTCCTTTGCTATTGTGGACACATGAATTTTTCCTTTTAATGAATCTGGAATGTTTTTAAACACTTTTTCTTGGATATAATCACAGGAGTATTTGTCTGACATGTGTATCAATAGTATATTGTCAACATTTTTAAACAGGTGAGCATTTTCATAGATTTCAGACAAATGTATATGACCCCATTTTCTAGCCTGCTGTACCCGTGTTTCAATATTGCAGTCATCATTTATATAAGTAGCCTCTACAATCAGTAATTTCACGCAAAACAAATCTGGTGGAGGAACATACACTTCATCTGTAAAAACTTGAAATGTTGTATCTCCTGCAATACAGATATATATTAGATATCATATGTAGAATAGGCTAAACCAGGACATAAACATCCTACTGTACAGTCATTATAAAACTTAATTGCTAAAAATTAATTATGTTAATGTTTGTTTGTTTGTTTCATTTTAAGCCTTTTCCCAACAGTATTTCAGTCATATAGGGGGGTATAACCCACTTAATAATACATGCTATTTTCATACCATGTATCTAATGTTACCTTCCCTGGTCTACAGTCTGTCCAACCTACCGACATGTGCAAATCAATATACCCCCACTTCTTGGAATGGGGGCATAATTAGACTTGCTGACACTCTACATATTTTGTTTACTTATGCATAAGTCTCTATCATATAATCAACTGCAAAATGACAACAAGGTTCCTTGTAATTTAAGACAAAAGTTGTGAGAATGTTTACCTGTACATATACTTGTAATCTTACCTGTAAAGGCAATCTCTGGTGTAACAATAGGTTTTGTGTGAACAGTTTCTCCATCTCTTATTTTCTCTCCAATTTCTCTGGAAGAAAGGCCCTGATATTCTGCCTTTAACTGTTTTCTTGCTTTATACACAATGTATCCCTGACTTTTCACCCTATGAACTGTGGGAAATATATTTGCATGGTAACCTTTATTAAGCTGAAATAAATCATTAAATTATTAACATGATTTTTTTTTTTAAAAAGTAATCAGATATTTTTTACATAAAAATCCAAATTTAAACTCAAGTGCCTCATTAAAAGTTTCCATCAAATTGTAGACAATGCAGTTTTTGTTTCCTTCTTAGTTTGTCATGCTTTGTATCATTTCCATTGCTACAAAGTACAAGGTACAAAATTTACTGTAGTAAAACTGATAATTATGATAAGTTAATATTCACTTTATTTACATATGCCATTGAAGGACATTTTTTTATATTTATGAGTTTGCAGTGTTTCTCAAATTCAACAGTGAAGAAAGTTGGGTTTTTTCCACATATTTTGTCTAGGTAGCTTCAATGTACATAGCCAAATATTTTTGCACTATTCAGTTCTATGGTTAATATCCAGCAATTTTCTGCTGACTGATCCAAAACCATTAATGTTCACTAACTATGACCAACCTCCTTATAAATCTTAGGACTGTAGGCCAAAGCATTCACACGTTATTGGTTGGGCAAGCATTTTGTTGTATATTCCTGGTAACAAAACAAAGAAAATCTAGAAGAAAAACTATTTAACAAACCTCACTTCATTCTGTGAAGTGACCTATATACTTTGACTGTATAGAGATAATTCTCATATAATATAATATATAATTGTGACAATTGTTGTTCAATCAAAATAGGTGTTCCAAATATGCACCATTATAATTGTTTGTAGATAAATATGAACTAGACCTATCACTGAAGGTGATTAATACCCCCACCAACAAATTTGACTTTTTGAAAAAAAAAGTAGTCTGAAGAAAAATTTGAACACAAACTATCAACTGTGTACAAAGAAATATTTCAATTAATTGTAATCGCAACTGGGGTCTCGAAATAAGCTTGCTATACACCAAGTTTGATTACAATATCTCACTCCTAACTCTAGTTATTGTCAGGAAACCATTTTTTCTATTTTTAGTAACACTGTAACAGTGACCTTGACCCTAGGGGGTCCAAATGCAATACCAACCCAGGTCTTCATATAAGCATCCTTTACACCAAATAAGATTACAATATCTCATTCCTAACTCTAGTTATTGTCCGAAAACCATTTTTCGTAACGGTGACCTTGACCTTGACCCCAGGGGGCCCAAATGCAATACCAACCAAAGTCTTCATATAGGCTTGCTATACACCAAGTTTGATAACAATATCTCATTCCTAACTCTAGTTATTGACGGAAACCATTTTTCTATTTTTAGTAACACTGTAACGGTGACCTTGACCCTAAGGGGTCCAAATGCAATACCAACCCAGGTCTTCATATAAGCTTCCTTTACACCAAATTAGATTACAATATCTCATTCCTAACTCTAGTTATTGTCCGGAAACCATTTGTCTTTTTTTCCTAACGGTGACCTTGACCTTGACCCCAGGGGGTCCAAATGCAATACCAACCCAGCTGTTCATATAAGCTTGCTATACACCAAGTTTGATTACAGTATGTCATTCCTAAGTGAAGTTATTGTCCGGAAACCATTTTTCTATTTTTAGTAACAGTGACCTTGACCTTGACCCCAGAGTGCCCAAATGCAATACCAACCCAGGTCTTCATATAAGCTTGCTATACGCCAAGTTTGATAACAATATCTCATTCCTAACTCTAGTTATTGTCCGGAAACCATTTTTCTATTTTTAGTAACGGTGACCTTGACCTTGACCCCAGGGGGTCCAAATGCAATACCAACCGGAGTTTCCATATAAGGTTGCTATATACCAAGTTTGATTACAATACCTCATTCCAAACTCTAGTTATCGTCCGGAAACCATGATGTGGACCGACCGACGGACGGACGGACCGACCGACAAGCTGACTCCTATATACCCCCCCTAAACTTCGTTTGTGGGGGTATAAAAATTGACACATTCACTGTCTTTTACATGTACATTTGAATGATAATGTTTCATTACTTAGACATTAGATGTTCAAAACTATATCACAAAAGATGAATAACAAGCAACCAACCTTAATTTCATCACCTGGATCTACCCCAACAATGCATGGATATTTTAAACCTTCTGAGTTTTCACATATTTTAGCATATGTTGTGCAAAGTTCCTTTACTTCCTCAACAAGATATTTTGGTACATAGTAGGAGGCTTGTTTTGCACCATAAAGTTCCCGCTTTTTTATATGCTGAGGCACAGATGATATGTGATCCATATGTCCATGACTGCAAACATATTTTATACATATCTATAATCATTATGATTATTCAATCAATCACTTGATACTAAATATAATAAACTTCAGATATAATGATGATACCACTTTAATAAGTTACACGTAGCTGTGTTTGACCCGTCTTTTAAGATTAGGTGACAAGAAGATTTCCAACAATGAGGTATGGATTTCTTAGAGGGTCAGTGTTTAACTTTAGACCGTGTAAAGGAAAGGCAAGACTTCAGATGACAGTGTTAATGCAAGAATAATTGGCTCTATCTTATTGAGGTCCCTCACCCTGTGTGTGTTTAGGTTGATCGAAAGTCTTTATGCCATTGGCACTTATTTAATTGTTTGGCATTCTTGAAGACTTGTGTTAATCTATTAATTATTATTCAGCAATTATTGTACACTATAATAGAATAGAAGAACAAAATACATGACTCATTAATCAAGTAATATTAGTAAAAAATCTGGATATTTGCACATAGTGACTTTTGCTGCCTATAGTTGGATTGACCTTTTTTAAAACCTAGCTAAACTGTTAGTAAACACCATTTTCCGGTACATTGAGGATTTAGCTCTGGGGAATAATCCGAATTACACCAAATGAAGTACATAACACAATTACAGGGTATTTCTATTTTTCTAACATTTTTTACCATTTAAGGCGAAATAAATTGATTATTTTGCACAAAGAGAATATATTTATAATTACAGGGAAATAAATGAATGGAGATAATTCAATGTGTATATGTGAATTTGCATAGTTACCTCCAGTAAACAATGTAAAATTAAGACTGTATTAACATGTCTGTAAAAGAGTCTTTGGATGTTCTTGGGGTGTCTTGGTGTATCTAAGGGTAGTCTTGGGGTAGTCTATGGGTGTCTTTGGGTAGTCTTTGGGTGTCTTGGGGTAAATAGACCGACCCAATAAATTGTTTATAATAAAAATCAATAAATTTAAAACAGTTGTACTTTGTAGTATAATCTGCCATAATAAATACTCTTAATAGAGATATTTTCTTTGTAAACTTGTGTATTTACTTTATTTTTAGTTGTCACAAAGTGAAATTACGTTTGTAAAATCTTGCATTATATTTTCACGCCGAACCTCATTTTTACTCTATATTCATTGATGTGAGATTGCATCATCTTTTGTTCAATTTAGAGTTTTTGGGTGAAATTATTGTTTAGAGTATTTTTATGGTTTGCATAAATTTCCATGTCTCAATTTAAACATTTTGCCGTTTATTTCACAAAAATCCTTGCAGTAATAAGAAAGTTACATTTTTGTTTTATTAACCAGATATATGTATTATGTCTGTATTTGAAGGACGGGCCTTTATTTTACATAACTATTTTTCCCGCCGTCCCAGCTTTATTTCGTGCAAATCGATTGTTCATGTTTTGCACGATCCGTTTTCCCGCTCAGTACTCAGTAGTTTGCTATATATTGACTAAATTTTAAGTGACATATTGTAATGCACTGGACGTTATACAGGTCACTATGACGGTGACAGACAAATTATATTTGTCATAAAATTACAGCTTGTACAAGGTAAATTTAATTTTCTAGTGATTTTGTTTCATAAATTTTTGCTATTTCGTAAAATACTATTTTCTATTAGAATTATAGTTTATTTGATTCAGGTTTAGTTATTTGGCAGTAATTTATTGTTTTCTTAATTTTCTAAATTTTTGCAGATTAAATTTTAAAAGCTTTCTTTTATTCTAGTGTTTCGCTAATGCAAATTTATACCGAGACATGTTAATTGATGTATGTTAATTGAAGTTTTAATTATATTGTAATTGTATAGGAGCCATGAATATTTTATAGATCTATATATATCTATTCATAAATAATTTATTATGGTTCTACCGTATTTGTGTAACTTTATGTAAAATGCTGCAGTATCGCAATGATTTGTTTCAATCAATTTAATTTTCGTTATAATCTTACTTCATTTCATTTATCATCAGTTTTTGTTATAAGTAAATACAACGTATCAAAACTAACGTATCTCTAGAGAAGGATCTTCAGTGGCATGATTTTGGAAGACGTTTATTTATTGGTGGTTATTATGTGGCGTATATTTGAATATATTTGCAACGCAGTATTATGCGGATATGATTGAATTTTTGTTCCACGGAATGTATGGTGTATTATAGTGAACATTTTGTTTATTCAAAGAAGCACGTTATTTTATTTGAAACCGACAAAGGTCGAGTCTTTTCCAAGGGACTTTATCATACCCTTATGTTTGATTATCATGGAACTTACCATGTTTTATACTTTGTAGCTTCTTATTTGAGGACACACCCGAAGATGACACGGGCCCTCCACACGTATGTCCATGGCTAAAGGGTGACGCATGCCCTTGTTCAGGATCCTATCAACTGTGCCAACACTGTAGGAAGTACAGTTACGCTTGATAAGATTTTATACAAGACGCCCGCCATTGTGACGAATTTTGTTTTACAACGCCACCACTTTATTGAAGCATCATGACAGAAACTTTACGGGAGAAATAGACTGAGATACGTTGATAGTGTTTGTTTGTGCAGTGACTTATCAAAGTACTTTTCATATATAATCATTTTTCATTTATAAATATTCATTTATTGTAAATAAATTTGTATATATTTTTCTGTTCTGAGTTGTTGGTTGTTTTAAATAGCAATTGTGGTCGGCCTGGTATCCCAGCGTAGTCCCTATTGTGACATTAGTACAGTATGGAATTATTCATACAATGATATTTAATTATTTTGTTACAAAGAAATATCTGTTTTACTTAACTTTAATTAAAAGAAGACCAAAAACATAGAGTTCGTTATTACACTCCATTACATGTAGGTGAATTCCCCAGAGCTATGTATAGAAAGTACCGGAAAACAGAGTTTAGCTAGGTTTTCATATTCGTGAATTACATGGCAGTGGTCAGGTGGTGGCGTTTAAACGGATCTATTTCTTATGATAGTTTCAGTTAGTATTAAGCATGTGCATTTTTCATTAATCTTTAATCGAATATGCAATTTCTTTCAAATCATTACTAATTACTTAAATCGTTTAAATGCATTAGATAGAGTCGGTCACTAGTATCACGGATTTATATAAATCCGTGCTAGTATGAAATAATAAATCATTATCAAATGCACCAAGGTAGATGAATTTATTTGAAAAAATTATTGATATTACCTGATCATAACTGATTTGCATTTGACATTTTCTCGACTTGAACAGCCCATATCAAAACAGCAAACAAAACCGTCTGCAGGATTCTTAACAACAACTGACGTCTCAATTCCAGATATTGACCAAGCAAAAACTTCAAAATCCCCAATCCTTACAAATTTTGGCTGAGCCATTTTTCGCTTGTTTATGACATGTCCGCCAAGACCTTCTTTACAATACGGGAAAACATTCGAACAAGGGTTTCAAAATTACCAGACTATATGATAAATTAATCAGAAAAAAGCTTTCGTTTTTGAAATACATAAACTTTAATCACTGCTGAATGCGTAATTTTCATTCTAAGAGTGCTTTCCCTTCTTTCAAATTGGGTTGGTTTCGGTGATCAAAAAACGGCAAGATGAAAATCGGGAACCCGAAAAAAATTTGAGAACAAAAATACGATTCGTCCACGGATGACCGGTCCAGAACGATATCCCCACATTTGTGACATTCGCCCCCCTTAATAGTTAAAAAAATATATAACGTTTTTCAAATCATTATATTGATAAATGATTAAATTAAATGTTTGTTTGGTATGTGCTGGAAAAAAATAACGGATATCAAATCTTTTTCTATAAAATTATTAAATTTCTTGTGGTTTAACTGAAAATTATTTATTTCACTTAAATTTTGTGACTAACCACCACCATCATGACATATTTGTAATCAACCCAAATGAGAAATTTAATCCTGTAATTAAATAGAAAAAATGTAATTTTCTGTTTAAATTTAAACAAATTTTTTCGATTAAAAATACAAATGTAAAAACTTCCTCGAGGGAAATTTTCGTGATTGTCGGAATTTTGGGGAAAAGACATCAGTGAAAAATACTGAAAAATGAAATTTATAACGCAGTTTATTTAACTTCATCAATATTTCTCTCAAAAATTTTATTTATAAGTTTTAAAGGGTATATATGAAAATGAATAATATTTTGTTTATTTCAGAGAACAGAAAGTTGGGTTGTCAAAAGTAAAGAAAAAAAGTTTTAAAAAAAGTTGCACAAAAAAAAAAGAAAAAAACCCCAAAAACCCAAAAACAACGCTCAAAAATACGCAGCCCCCACCCCCTTTCCCCCCGCCCCCTCCCTCAAAACACGAAATTTTTACCAGTTTTGTTTAAAAACGATTCGCCCAATTTATCATAACAACATTATCCAATCAAAATTTTCAAAAATTTTTAAGGTCTGGCCCCTTTTTTCCCCCTAAATTTACTATTAAAACCAACGAATAAATTTTGCAACATATAGTTTGTGTTTATCAAACTTTAAACGTTAATTAAGGGACTTTATAATCTCATTAAAAAAAACGACATTTATAAATTTTTAAATAAAAATAATTAAAAAAAATCATCATCAAAAACGTTTTAAACAAAAATTTTTTTTAAAAAAATATTGAATTCAAAATGTAAAGCACAAAGTTTAAAAACCTTTTTTATACAATTGTTAAAAGCTCTAAATTTAAAAAAGGCATAAGTGATAAATTTCTGGTAAAAGTTCCCCTTTTAAAAAATGTTTTTATTATTTTTAAACACAATTTTAAAAAGAAATTTTTTTCCCAAAAAAATATAATCAAAGAGCTAAAGATAAAAAAGGGTACCCCTTTTTTTTGTTTTAAAAAACTTGCCCTTTGCTTTGAACAGATAAACCCCGGGTTTTATCATTTTTAAAACTGGTTTTTTTTAAAAGGCAAAGGGGTTTTGGAAAATAATTTTTTTTATCCAAAAAATTTTTCAGGGTAAATCAAATTGGGCCCAAAGTTTTCTAATTTCATGCAATTTTTTACTAAAATCTTTTTGAAATAAAAAATATATTTTCCCCCAAAACCCACAGGATTGCAAAAAAATTATATTAAATCATGGCCCACCCCTTTGTAAAATTTTTAAAAATCCAAAACAGTGTTTTTTTTTTCCCCAATTTTTTAAAAAAAAAATTAAAAAAAAAGCCCCTACCCTTTATATTTTAAAGGGGGAAATTTTGCCGGTTTTTTTTCGTTTTTATTTTTTAAACGCAAAGTTTTTTAAAAAAAAGGAAAAAAAACCCAAAAAAAATTTTTTCAAATATTTCAGCAAAAAAATTTTGAAATTTTGAAAAAAAACAATTTAAACCTCTTTTCGTTATTTTAAAATTTAAAAACCCCCAAATGAAAATTTAAATTTAATTTTATCCTTTTTACCCAACCCGATATAAATAACACTTTCTACCCCTTTAGGAACGGTTTTTACCCGTACGCGTTTTTATTTCAGGTAAAAATTTTCAAAATGGGAAATTTTTTAGGAAAAAAAAGTAGCGAATTTTTTATTCAGGTTTCCAATTTTTTTCAATTTGTTTTAGTTTTTTAAAAAAATTTTTTTTCTTTTTCTTGTAAGGGAAAAGAATCCGAAACTAGTCAATTTTTAAATTTCTTCAGACCCCCGCCCAACCCCAGATTTATCTTTTTATTCTCCATAAATTCAGATTTTAAAGGTTTTTAAAATTTGAATCGAGAGAACCAAATTTTGTTTCCCCATTTTCCCAAAATTAAATTTAAGCATCCTTTATAAAATAAATCTAAAAAGGTTGGGCCTTTGTGTTTTAAAAACGTTTAAAAAAAATGACCGATTAAACCCTATTTTTTTCCTTTTGGAAAAAAAATTTTTTTGGGAAAAAAATAAAAAAAATTTTTAAACAGTATAGAGCGGGGTTTAAATTTTTAAAAGGGTTACAGCATGGCCCCAAAAGCAAAACTTTGATCCAATTTTTTTTAAGTTTATACCCAGTTTTTCCGGTTACGGTTTAGATACTTGCCAAATTTCAAAAAAAAGTTTGGTGTACCCAAATTATTTTTTATAAAATTTAACTCATACCTTTCTATTAATACATTTCTTAAAAGGTTGGGTATAACTTTTTTTTTTCCCAGCGGGAAAATTTAAATATTGGGCAAATTTTTAAATCCTTTGAAGGTTTCAGATTAAAGCCCTTTTTGCAAAAATAAGAAATATAAAAATGCCCAAAGGAAAGGACTTTTTCACGACAACAAAAAGAAATTTTTTGAAATCAAATTTTGTTTTTGGAGAAAAAAAAAGTTTAAAATTTTTTTGATTTCATTACAAAATTTATAATAATCCCTATATGTAAAAAAAATAAAGAAAAATTAATCCAAAAAATAGAAGCCCAAACACGGAAAGCATGAAAATTTTGGGGCCCTGAGTTTGATTATAAAAGGGTTTCATGGAAAGGTATTTGGGGTAACGGGCAAGCTACCTTTCCACGCCCCCCGGCACCGGCTTCGGGCAGATTTCAACATTAAACAGGGGAACTGGTACACTTTAGTTTTTTTAACATCTGGGGGATATGTTCATTTTTTGGCGGTTATAATGGAACCTTAAAATGTGACACTTTAAATTTGCCTTTTCAAAATAAAAAAGCGGCATTTTTCCCCCCAAAGTTTAAAACCTTTCTTTAAAATGGCCCGGGTTAAAATCGTATCATCCCATTTGTGCGTTAACTGGGGGGGCCGGTTTTTAATTTTACCCGCATTTCCAAAGGGGAAAATCCCCCTTTGGATTGGCTTTTTTTTTGGGGGGGTTTTTATTATTGTGACGGAGGGGAAAGGGGAAAACGACGGGAAATGTCATTTTTTAGATCCCTCGTTCTTGGGTTTATTTTTCCCCGGGGTTTTTTCATATTGTGCCCAACAGGGACCCGGTTTTTTAGGGTTTGGGCCTATAATACAAAAGAGAAAAAACATTAAAACATCGGCAATCTGATTTATTTCGGGGGCGGGCCCCCCTCGTAAAAATCGGGATAGCCTCGTTTTTTTCGATGCCTTTCTATTACTTTAATTACTTAAATCTTTTTTTAAAGTTGAAAATTTCCTCTCCCATAATGTATTTTTTTAAAGCATTTAAAGGGGGTTTTTTTCGTTTGGTTTTTCCTTGGATTTTAAAGTTTAAACGACCCCTGAGGTCATGTGAAAACATTCCTTTTTGTGTAAAAAAAAGACCCCAGATCCCCCTTTGGGTTGAAACTTTTTAAAGGACACGGGAAATTTGACTAAAAACCCCCACCTTCTGTAAATTACTTGATAGTTCCTCACATAAAAAAAATCCAAATTTTCATGTTTGGGATTTCAACTAAAAGCATTTAAAGGGAAAAAGGATAAATTCATTTAAAGGGTCGACGGCCTTACCCCGGACTTTGCCATTTAATTATTTTTTAACCTCCAAATCGGCTAAAACTAGAAAAAAGATTTTGGGTAATTGTTTTGACCTTTTTTTTTGAAACTCTATAATTTTCAAAAATTTTTTTTTTCGGGAAACTGAAAACGCAAATTAGGGGATGTCTAAAATTTTAAAAGAAAACGACTTTAATGTAATAATGAAAAAATTAATGTTTATTTCCAAAGAAGCATTCGAAATGACGCCATGATCATTAAATTTTTTTTTTGTTTTAAAAATGCTTTTGGGTTTGAGAAAGAGAAAGGTTTTAAGCATTCTTTTTTTTGGGAAAACTATGTTTTTGGTTTTTTTGTATTTTCCCCATTGCAAACCCAAACCATTTTTAAAATTTAAAATTTGGTTTGAAAGTCATGTAAATTTTTTTCACATTTTGTTTAAAATAGTTACTGAGGGGGATGAGATTGCACAATTTTTTTTACACAAACGGACGAAAGCCCCGGGCCAATAGCTCACAAAAAAAGAAATTTAAAAAGGTTTTTTTAGTTTTTTAACATTTTTTTTAAATTTTACCTAGGATATAGTATATATTTGAAAATATCAAAAGGGCAAACTGTAAAGAAAAACGGGGATAAACTTGTAACAAAATTTGGGGTAAAAATTCTTTGTCTATTTCTGTAACCTGCAAACAAATTTACCTCACTCTATACTGAAAATTGTTTTTTTTTTTTTTCCCAAAAGCATTTAAAAGAACAGGGAAAAAATGTTTTAACTGGTCATTTTTTCTTTTTTATTAAACGTTTTTCCCAACATAAAGGGGCTAACGTTTTGGCAGTTTATTTTTTTTAGGCAATTCATAAATTTAAAGTTTTAAAAATTGGGGAAAAATGCGTTGGGTTTTTTTCGATTTCCCAAAATTTTTTAAATGTCAAAACTGGCCCTATTTATGAAAACCAAATATACGGGTAAAAAACTTTCGGTGCAGAATTTTGAAGAAATATATGGGCTAGGTTTCGGATTTGTTCCTTACAAGCAAAGCAAAAAAAAACTTTTTTTTTAGAAACTTTAAACTATTTTAGTTTTGGATTTGGGAAAAAAAATCAAACCCAAACCCGGGCCCCCCAACAAATAATCCTCCATCTTGAAATTCTATAATGTAAAACCCAAAAACGGATACTGTAACACGTTCCTTTCGGGCCCCCTTTTCCCGGGGGGATGGGGAAGGTTTGGGGGTTTTCAGTATGGGGTTTTTTTGGTTACAGGGATAAAAATTTTTTAAGATGGGGGATTATTTGTTGGGGACGGTAGGTTTATTTTTATTTTCCCATCCAATTTTCTACAAATAGTTTTGTTTCTAAAAAGAAGTTTTTGTTTTTGCTTGTTTTAAGGAAAATAAACCGGTATCTAGTTCAAAATATTTTTCGATTTGCACCCAGATTTATCGCTATATTTTTCTTTATAAATATGCAGATTTGACAGTTTTTAAAATTTTTAATTTGAGAGACCAAAGCATTTTTCTTTCCCAATTTTTGAAAATTTTTTTATGAATGGCCCAAAAAAGTAAATCTTAAAAACGTTAGTCCTTTATTTAGGAAACCCTTTTAAAAGTAAATGACCCTTGAAATATTTTCCTGTTCGGTTTAAAAGGGTTTTTAAAAAAATAAACAAGTTTAAGGGATTTGGTTTAGGTTTATTTTGCAGGGTTACAGATACAAAAGGAATTTTTTTTCCGGGGTTTTTTTACAGTTATACCCAGATTTTCGGTTTTCAGTTTTTGACTTTTGATAAATTTTTTATATATTACTATTACTAGGTAAAATGTATTTAAAATTTTTTCAAAAGACTTTAAAACTTGTGAGCTTTTTGGCCCCCCATGGCTTTTTTCGTCCGTCTTTTCGACAAAAATGTGTGCAATCTCATCCCCTCAGTAATACTTTTACTAAATGTTTATGAAATTTTTTCATTTACTTTTACCAAAAATTTAATTTTTTAAATGGTTTTGGTTGCCAAAACGGGAAATACCGGGAAAAACCAAAAAAACATAGATTTTCCCCAAAAAAAAACCCAATTTCCTTTTAAAACCTTTTTTCATCTTTGAAACCCAAAAACATTCAAATCAAATCAAATCATGTCTTATTTTTTGGCCGTTTCATTTTTTCGAATTTTTTCCCCCCTTCCCTTTGGGTGGGGAATTAAAAACCGGGGAAATTAAAAAATTTTTTTCATTTATTAAAATTTTTAAAAGTCGGTTTTTTCCCTTTTAAAATTTAGACATCCCGGTATAGCAGTTTTCAAAGGTTTTTTTTGGGGAAAAAAAAAAAATTGAAAGTTTTAATTTGAGGGACCCAAAAAAAGGCAGGGCAATTCAAAAATCTTTTCTTTGTGGGGCCTTAGGAGGGGACATAAAGGGGGAAAGTCGGGGTAAAGGGCCCCGACTTAAAGAAAACATCTTTCCTTTTTTTGCTTTTAGGTTTAAATCCAAACATGACTTTTTGGGTTTTTTGTATGGGGAGGAATCTATTCAAGGGGTAATTTTTCCCCGAAAGGGCGGTGGTTCTAGTCAGGGGGCCCTGTCTGAAATGTTTCACAAAGGGTATTTTTGGGGGCTTTCTGTACCTAAAGCAGGAATGTTTTCACATGACCTCAGTGTTTGTTGGAAAAATTAAAAACCAAGAAAAGCCAAAAGTAAAAACCCTTTTAAATGCTAATAAAATAAATTTTGGGTAGATGAAATTTGAACTTAAAATAAGGGTTATAAAGTTAAATTTTAAGGGAAAAAGAGAGGCATTTGAAACCCCGAGGCTATCCCATTTATAAAGAGGGGGGACAAACCCCCGAGAATAAACAGATTGCCGATTGTTTTAATTTCTTTTTTCTTTTTGTATTTATAGTCAAAAATTAAAAAAACGCTTTCCCCGGTTTTCAACGATATGAAACCCCGGAAAAAAAGTAACCAATGAAACGAGCACTAAAAATGACAATTTCTGTCGTTTTTCCCCTTTTTTTTGCAGGCACAATAAGTAAAAAACCCCCGCAAAAATGGGGCCAATCAAATGGGGCATTGGGTCTGGAATTTTCGGGTTTAAATAAAAAAACCCGGCCCCCTCCAGTTAGAGCCCCAAATGGGATGTATACGAATTTTAAACCTTTGGGCAAAAATTTTTAAAAGAAAGGGTTTTTAAAACTGGGGGTAATATTGGGGCCCCTTTTCAAAAGAAAAAGGGGAAAAACGGGGTCAGATTGAAGGGGTTTCCCTTATAACCGGGCCTTTTTTTTTGAACATATCCCCAAGGGGTTTTTTTAAAAAATCTTTAAAGGGGTACCAGGGGTTTATTTTTTAATTTTTGAAATTTTCTGGGAAACCGGGTGGTAAAGGGGGCGTGGGGGTGGGTTGCAAAATTTTCCCAAAAACCGCCATGACATTTGTTTTTAATCAAACTCAGCCTTGGCCCAAAATTTTTCAAAAGCTTTCCGTGTTGGATTCTTTTTTAGGGAAATTTTTTTTCTCTTTTTTATTTCATTTAGGGATTATTTATATGTTTTGTTAAAGAAATTCCCCAAAAAATAATCTTTCTTTCTCTCAATACAATTCGAAATTTCCAAGTTTACTGTTTTTTTTGTCCCCTGAAAAAGTCCCTTTCTTAGGACATTTATATATAATACTTATTTTGCAAAAGGGTTTAATTTTGAAAACTTTTAAAAGGTGAAAAAAAAAGCAAAGGGAAAAAACTTTTTTGCTGAAGAAAAAAAATTATCAAACCTTTTAAAAATGTTTAAATTTAGGGAAAAGGGAAAGAGTTTTTTTTCATAAAAATTTTGGAACACCAAACTTTGGGTTTTTTAAGAAAAATTTTTTGGCAAAATTTTCTTTAAACTGGTTTAAACCAAAAAATCTGGGTATAAAATTTTTAACAAAATTTGGTTAAAGTCGCCCAGGTCCAAAGCTGTAACCTTTCAAAATTAAACCCCGGCTTTATTCCCGTAAAATTTGTTTTTTTTTCAAAATCATTTTTAACCCCCCCAGGAAAAAAAGGTTTCAACTTTGGGCCCTTTACTTTTTTTTAAAAAGTTCCCAAACACAAAGGACTAACGTTTTTTAGGGTTTTACTTTATCCCAAAGGGATTTCTTAAATAATTTGGAATGGAGAAACCCTAAGTTTTGGGGGTCTCGGATTTTAAATTTTTAAACCCTCAAAAACTGCACATTTTTGAGACAAATTTAAAAATAAAACGCGGTTGGGAAGGGGGCTGAAGAAAAATATTTAATAGATTTTCGGTTTTTGTTCCCTTTCAAAAAGCATAAAACATCTTTTTTGAAAATTTAAAATACTTGTTTGTATGGGGCCCGAAAAAAAAATCGCCTACCTTTTCCCTTTTCCCTTAAAAAAATCCTCCAAACTTTAAAAAATTTTATAAATGTAAACCCAAAAAAGCCCATACTGTAAAACTTTTCCCCCAGGTAAAATTTGGTGGCCCCGTATTTTAAATTTTATACCGGAATTTATTTTGGTAAAAAGTAACATAACCCGGGTTTTAATTTGGGAACTACTTGTACCTTTTGAAATTTTTGTTTATAAACCCCAACCAAAATGGGCCCACAAAAATCTGGAAAAAAAAGGAAAAAAAATTTTTTGTAGGAAGAAAATGCTTTCTGAGCTTTAGAAAAAAAAAGGCTTTGGGAAAAATTGTTTAGTAAAACCCAAATAAAAAAACATTCTAAAAAATTTTTTAGTAAAAAATGGCATTTACATGCAAACCCTGGGATTTTAGGATTATTTTTTTCATAAAAAAAATGTTAAGGGAAATCTTTTTCCAAAATTTTTCCTGTTTTTTTGGTTTCCTTTTGGGGTTTTGTAAGGGACTTCTGTGCTTGTTGACTCCCCCCGATTTTTCAAATTTCCCGGCCTTTTACATGTTAAACTATTGTGGATTTTCAACCAAAAGGGGTGTTTAGTACCATTCCCCGAAATTTGGAAAAACCTTAAGCTAAAACGCCGTTTTCCCGGGGAAATTTTTGTACATAGCTCTGGGGAAAATTAAACCCAATGGGGTGGGAAAAAGCGAACTAAATTTTTTTTTGGCCTTTTTTAAATTAAACTGAAA
This sequence comes from Ruditapes philippinarum, assembly GCF_026571515.1. NCBI lineage: Eukaryota > Metazoa > Mollusca > Bivalvia > Venerida > Veneridae > Ruditapes > Ruditapes philippinarum. Next base: position 12,562 of record NW_026852346.1, on the reverse strand, counting down.
AAAAAAACAATTTTTCTTTTTTTAAGAAAAAAATTAAAAATTTATTGTTTGTAATTTTCCAAACCCAAAAAAGAAGTGAATACACAAGTTTTCACAGAAAAAAACCTTATTTATTATGGAAGATTCCACTAAAAGCCTGTTTGAATTTTTTTTGATTTTTCATTATAAAAAAAATTTTTTTTTTAAAAAAATTTGGCCCAATTTGATATTTAAAAAGAATATTGGAATAAATTTTCCAAAAAATCAATTTTTTTCCCAACCCTTAAACCCGGGTTTAAAAAAATGAAAAATAGACATATTTCTAAAATGTGTTTATTTTACTTCATTTTTTTGTAATTCCCCAGAGCTAAAACGGTAACCCTACCCGGGGAAAAAGGGTTTAACTAGGTTTTTGAAAAGGTCAATCCCTAGTTGTGCCCCATCACTGGCATGTTTCCCCTTCCTGCCAAAATGGCCCCCAAAACTTTAAAAAAAAAAACTCTTTGGGCTAGCCTCACTGGTCAAAATTTAAAAATTAAATGGTGGAAATTTTAAAACCCAAAATTTAAAAAAGGGGTGACAGTTAAACCCTCCCCTAGTTTTTGCACATCCACGAACACGTTCCCCCCTTTGGGTCCCCCAAAAAGCCCGCCCGAGCAAAATAGAAAAATATTTTTCCGGGCCTTTCCCCAGGTCAAAAATAAATGTTTGGGGTTTTTTAAACCAAAAAATTTTCAGGGTTTGGGTCCAAATACCATTTTTCCCTTTTTGTGCACAACCGGCAAAGAAATTCTATTGAACTGTTTTAATTTTGCCTGTATGTCTACATGTATCGATATATGAAAACTCCGGAAAATGCCTAAGTGACAGCTAAACTGTTCACAAGGCAACACATCCGACTCGCGGAGTTCATGTTGCTCTAGTGAATTATTGTCCAGCGGGCTACTCCTGGTGGTCTGTTGTCTTCATGGGCTATTGTCCTAGTGGAATATTATCATTTCTCTAATTTGCTCATTATTTCAACTAAATACTTCTCAATTGAATTCTTTTTTCAGACAAAGCCAGTTTATATCCCTGAAAAATCAAAAGACTATAAGCCAAGAGAGCCACTGGAATTTATCCGAAATATTTGGGGTAATCAATTTATTCTCTTTATTTTCTTCTTTGCTACATGTATGAGCAATGAAATGACTATGTAATTTTTATGGTATTATCTTTTCAGATAGTCAGTGACCGACAATGTAAATCATTACATGGACTGACAGGCTTTCTGTGTGTCATACAGTCGAGAGTAATGACTTAAATTGTAGTAGACTGTTCAAACATTATGCTTTGCTGATTGAAATATTTATTCTGAATCTGTTAAACTTTGAAATGATTTTGTTTTTTCCACCCTTTCCACTCTAATTTTCAAAACCCATAATTTTTAGAACATTTTAAATTAAATTTTGTTGATAAAAACTGGGCTGAAAAAAAGGGGTTTAAAGGGGGCATTGAAAATTTTATGCAGGGCCATGGTTTCTGTTGCTTTTGAATATAATGAAAATTTTATACTAAAGTTTCAATTTACAAAATTAATAAAAATACAAATTTTAAAATGTCAAAGTAAAATATTTGTCATCTATCTTTAAAATTTTTTGGATTCGATTTTTTCGAACGCATAGATTATTCAAAGAAAATTTTCAGTCCGCGGCCCAAATTGAAATAACGGGGTTTGGTTGGACGTTTTGTTTTAATTTAAAGTTAAAAATTTGGGTTTTTAAAAACATCTTCTTTTAAATTACAAAAAAGGGTAAGTTTAAAAGCCAAAAAAGGGTATAAAATAAATTTGCAAAAAAAATGATAAATAAATATTTTTTAAACCCTTAAAAAGGTTTAAGTGCGGGTGGGGAAAGTGGAGATTTTCATGTTTCCCAGAGTGTGAGAAAAAGGGGAGTATGCAAAAAAAAATTTTGTAAAGAGAAAGAAAAAAGGGTAACAGTTTCATAAGCTATTTTTTAAAACTCTGGGCCTCTTTTCTTAATGTTCATAAAAAATTCATTAACAAAAATTAATAAAAAATTAATGACAATATTTTAAAAACAAGAAGTGGAGGACAGTAACCCCTCGACTTTTTTCAAAAATTTTGTCCCCAAGGGTGTTCTTGAGTAAAAAGGTTTTAAACCTATTTTGAAATAAAAAAGGGAAACGAAAAGGGTCCCAAAACCCTTAAAAGTTTCAATACAACACGGGAGAACAAGTGTGTGAAGTTTCAATCCTTTTCCCCTTCAGGGTTAGGAGATACCAGCTTACATTTAAAAAACTTAACCACGAATTTTTATGAATGAAAAAGGGGGAAAAATTTAATCCCCAAAAAAGAAAAATCAATTTTGGGGACTTTTGCCAACATTTTTTTAAAATAATACGAGAAAAGTGTGTGAAGTTTCAATCCTTTTCCTTTCATTTATTAAAGGGAAAGATCCCCAGTTTACATGCAAAAATTTTAACAAAAATTTTCTAAGATAAAAAAAGGGGCAAAATTTAAAATGAAAAAAAACCCAAAATAAAGGAATTCTGGGCCCTTGTGCCAAATTTCATCTTAGAAAATTTCAAAGAACCAAGTGTGTGAAAGTTTCAATCCATTCCCTTTAGTTATGGGGGATACCAGTTTACACGAAAAAATTTAAACCCCAAGGAATTTCTAATTTCAGAAACCCCATAATTATTTTTAAAAAAGCAAAAAAGGGAGTTAGGGGAATTTGTCCCAATCATTTTAAAATAATAAACAGAAAAGGGGTTGAATTTTAAATCCTTTTCCCTTCATTTGTTATGGAGATCCCAAGCTTACACGAAAAAACCCTTAACCCAAAAATTTTTTTTTTAAAGTCAAAAAAAAAAAGGGGGGGGGAAATTTTTATATAAAAAAACCCAAACCAAGTTTTTTGGATTTTGTCCCAAATTATTTAAGATAATCGCATGAGGAACAATTTTGTGTAAATTTCAATCCCTTTCCCCTTTTTTTAGTTTTAGGAAGTTTTCCTGTTTTAAACAGGAAAAAATTTAACCAATTTTTCAAATTTCAAAAAACAAAATTTAGGGAAAAAAAGATAATTTTTTATGGAATTGTCCCAAAATCATCTAGATAATCAAAAGAGAACAAGTGTGTAAAAGTTTCAATCCATTTCCCTTCATATTAAAGGGGAAATAGCAGCTTACATAAAAAAAACTTAACCAAAAAAATTTCTAAGTCGAAAAAGGGGCAAAAATTTAGGGTTTAAAAAAATTTAAAATCAGATTATGGGACTTTTTTGCCAATTTCATTTTTTAAATTTAATTTACAAGACCAATGTGGGGAATTTTTCAACCATTCCCTTCAGTATTTGGGGAAACACCAAAAAATTTTAATACAAAAAATTTTAAAAAAAATTTTCTAAGGGGAAAAGGGGCAAAATTTATAAAAAAAAAGCAAATCAGATTTTAGGGGGATTTTGTGCCAACCCTTTCTTAGATAATCAAGAAAACAAGGGGTGTGGAATTTTTTAAATCCTTTTCCCTTCAGTAGTTATGGGGAGTTTAACCCAAGTTTTACATAAAAAAACTTAACCGAGGGACGCGAAAACCAAACGCCGACGCCGACAAATGGCCGGGACTGAAATTACTCGATTTTTCCCTACGAAAATCAGCTAATAAGAAAAATTTTTTTAAATATCAAAACCCGGCTTGAAAAAATTTAATTTAATGACCGGGGTTAATTGGGTAAAATTAAAAATGAAATAATGCATCATGTTTAAAACATTTAAAGTATTTTTTAAAACACTTTTTGGAAATTTTAAGTAAGAAAATGGGATTTATTGGGAAAAAATTTAATAAAGTATAAATAAAAAAGAAACGGGTTTTTCTGAGTCTATTGTCTTTGGAAAACGGTATTTTTTTAAAAAGGGTTATCCATGTATTTGAAAAAACCCCAAAAATGACAAATTTTTTTTAAATTTTCATTTCCTCAACAAATACGTAAAAACAAAATTTTTCAACTAATAAAAAAAACCCGAAACTCTGCAGCTTTAAAACTCAACTATTTATTTTACTACGCTTTTGACCGGGGGTTATTTTAAATTTGTTGAAATTTTTTGGGTTTAAAGGTTTTCCGTAGATTTTTGAAATACTCTTTGACCCTTAAATTTTTTCTAAAGGCTATTTAAACCTTAAGAATTTTAACTGCGGGGTCAACTTTGTTAAAATAGGGGGAATTTGGGATTGAAGGGAAAACCTTAAATTTCCATGCTTATGAGAATGATTTTCAAATTCCAGGGCCAGGGGAACCCTGATTTTACCCCTTTGATTTGGAAATGAAGATTTTTACCTCCCTTTAAAAACTTTACAATTAGTTGCTTTTAGAAATAAAAAACCCATTAGCGCATTTATAGGGGTTTAAATATTAAAAGGGTAATTTTAAAATCTACCCACAACTTTTTTTAATAAAGTTTGTTTACCCCCCAAATTTTAAAAATCTTTACTACCTTTTTTTCTGAAAACAGTGTTTTTTTAGATTTTTTTACAACACTAAGGGGCTGGTATCATTTCCTCGTTTTTAAAATTGTCAAAATTTTTTAGACCCTTTTTTTTGTATGCTTAAACCTTTTAAGCTTTAAATATGTCTGATTTAAAAGCATTAAAGAGGGAAAAATGGGCCATATTTAAAATTTTAATTTTTTCCCCAAAGGGTTTTTTAAAAAAAAAATGGGGGTTAAACAAACAAAAAAATTTCTAAAGTGCTTATTCTTTTTTTCGAGATAATTTTTTCCATAGTAACCCAAAGTAAATAACAGGAAAGGGGAAAGTAAAAATATATTTTTTATTTTGGGGCCACGTTTTCTCCTAAAAAAACCCCCAAAAAATTTTAATTTTTGTTTTTTCATAAAAAAGGCACAGGCAACATTATATTAGCTCTTAAAACCATTGTACAAAAATTTAAAATTAAAATTTGAAGAAATTCTCCTTACATTTCCACTGCTTACTTTTATCCCTCCTAAAAGTTTTCATTTTAACCCCCAAAGGGAAAACCAGACAGGGTTACCTTTTCATATTTTTTAAAACCCATTTTTCAATTTTTAAAAAAGTCAGACTTTAAATTTCAAAAGTCCAAAAATTTTTTTGTTTTAAAAAAAACAAAAAAACAATTCGGGTATTTTGAGTATGTCATAAAAATTAAACATTATAGTTGTTTATTTTAGAAAATTTGAATTTTTAATGACACTTTAAAATTTGTAGGGGGAAAGCAGAGGGACTCATCCCGTAAGAAAGTTGGGGAGTAATCAGAAACTGCTAGGAGGAACAGCTAAAAAGAGAGCAAACCCGGTTTTTGTTTTAAATAAAAATTTTAAAACACTTTTAAAAGATCAAAATTTTAATGAAATATTCCGCAAAATGATAACTTCAAAAAGAAAACATAGTTGAACTTTGGTTCCAACTGCTGCTAAAGTAACCCCCAACCCCACTTTGGTCTTTATACAAAATGGGGTCATATTTATAAAAAAGAGTGAATGTTTTAAACCTACACTAAGGCTGACAATATCAAGGGAAAAATTTTTTCCCCAAAGGGTTTTCACAAAGGGGGTTTATATTGTTTTTTTTAAAATTTATAAGGGGACGGGAAATTTAATAACCCCGCAAAGGGTTTTTTTTTAATTTAGTTTTAAAAAATTCATATTTTCATCTAAAAAAATTGGATGTCATGCAAATTTTAAAAAACTTAATATGTTTTTAAATTTATCCCAAAAATTTAAATATCAAATAGCTAAGGGGTTTTTATTATAATTTCATTTTGGGAAAAAAGAACCCAAAAAGCAGAAGAATAAAAAACCAAAAAAAGAAAAAAAAGGAAAATTTTTGATGTTTTATCAAAAGGTAAAAAGGTGAGCTCTGTGATAAAATTGTGTTTTTAAAATAAAACCCCCTTTTAACCCTACAGGGGTTGATTTTAAAACAATAATTTTTAGGGGGTTTTCAACCAAATTTAAAATAAAGGGTTACATCTTTGGGTCGTACATAAAGATCCCCTTGAGCTAAAAAATTTTTTTAAAAAGGGGAAATTTTTTAAAAATTTATCAAAAACTATGACCCCCAAAGAGCTTAATTTTTATGTGAAGTATCAATTTTGGGTCCTTTTTTAAAACACGCTGCCAATTATATAGAAATTCTGCAAAATTTTTCATGAGACTAATTTTGAGAGTGTAAATCCATTAAAAATAAGTAGATTTTCCAAATTCTGGTCTTTATATATGTAAAAATTTTTGCTTCAATGCCCAATTTTGGAAATTTGATTGGTTAATTTTAAAAACTCGGGGGTTGGGCTGAGGGTGAAATCAATCAGATTCAGATCACAACACATTTTGTACTGGTCAAGGAAATTGATTTTCATTTTAAATTTCAAGTAAGATCAGAGAAAATATGATGAATTTGTGTTTTCAGTCCTTTAAAAACCCCGGGAGTTTTTGGGGGGATATCCCCCCGGGCCCTGACACAAAGGGAAATGCCCTGGACCAGAAAGGGAAAGGCTCCCATGGCCCATTTTAAACCCCAACGGCCAAAATTTCCCCTTTGTTTTTCCCCTCTTTTTTTCGGGAAATTCCCTTTGCCTAGAGTAAAAAATTGACCCCCCCAAGGGGTCATTTATTTTTATAGGGGATAAACTTTAATTTTCCTTTTGGGCTAAAAACCTATAAGACCAGAATTTTGATATCGACATTAGAAATTTAAAAAATGCCCTCTTTTTAATTACTTAAGGGGCACCTTCTTTTTTTTTAAAGCCCCCTCCCGGGTTTTACCGGGGGATTTTGGGTTTAAACCCCCCGTCCTTTCCTTTTCCCGCCCCTTGTCTGCCCGGCGTCCCCCAAAAAAACTGGACCCCGGGCGTTTAACTTGAAAAGTATAAAAATTTTTTTTTAAAAACTTGATATTGGATAGAGGGCGGAATAGATTATGCACGTTTTTTTCTTTTCTTCCTATGTTAAAAATTTTGGGTTTTGCTTTTTGGCAAAAATGGGCCCTAAAAATATGGAAAAATTTTTAACAAAAACCCGGGGACCCAGGGGATAACGAAAAAGTCCCGGAAATTTTTTTTAAATAAAACTTGAAAATATGGGTGGTGGCAGTTTTGGAATTATGCACTGTTTTTCTTTTTTTTCATTTTTAAAAAATTCTGGTTCTATGGCAACAAATGGGCCAAAAAATAAAAAATTTTTTACACATAAATTTGGACCCAGTGATAAGGGGCAAAAAGTCTGGAAATTTTTTTTATAAAAACTTGACAAGGGGTGATGGAAAGTTTTGGGTTTATGAAACGTCTTTTTTTTTTTTTCCCCTATGTTAAAACTGGTTCAAAGGCAAAAAAATGGGGTTTAAAAAATGGAAAATTTTTTACACAAAAAAACCCTGGATCCAGTGATAAAGCAAAAAGTACGGGGAAATTTTTTTTTTATGAAATTTTGACATAGGGGAAAGAGGGCCCAGCCCTGAGTTTAATGCACATCTTTTTATGATCTTCCAAATGTTAAAAAATTTTGGTTTGTTTATGGAAACACATATACTAAAAATATGGAAAAATTTTTAAACACAAAAAACTGAATCCAGGGGTTTAACCCCAAAAAATAATTGAAATTTTTTTTATAAAATTGACAAAAATTGGGTAGATAGAAAGCTTGATTTTTAAATCATGTCTTATCGTTTTTCCCTTTTTTAAAAAAATATCATTTTCCCTTTGGGCAACAAATAGGTTTAAAACGGGAAATATAAAAAATTTTTTGTGAAAGTCAAAAAGACTGAAAATTTTTTATAAAATTTGAATCTTAAGTAAAGATTTTATCTCCTTTTTTAAGAATTTTGTTTTTTAAAAATGTTAATTTTGGAAACGGGGATGTTTCAAATTTTAAATTTTAAAAGTGCCCTTTCAGTCCGTCTGTCTGTCTTTTTCATAAAAACTTTTTCCTGTGACACTTTTAAAAAAACTTTTCCAAAAGGTTTATTTTAAAATTTAAGAAAAAATTGAAACAAAAAGTAAATGACCAATCCCCTTTCAGAAGTTGAGGGGGTTTCAAAAGGGGTGGGGACTTAGGGAAATTCCCTTGAAATTTAACTATGATAATTGTTTTAAAAAATTTGGGGGGGGGGATCTGAACCAACCCATTCATGGGGTTTTTACTAAAAATTTTTTCTAAAATTTCCAAAATTGTCCCATTTTTTAGGAAAATGTTGTTTGTTTAATGCTGAAAAACAGTTTTGCCAATAAAAAAAAGCTTATTTTCATAACACTACTCTTAGGGAGCAAAATAAAACATTTACTAAAAATTTAAATAAGACATTTTTTTAACCCAGACATTGAATTCTCCCCTTTTGGGAGAAATATTTTTTAAAGGAAAATTGGGGTTAATTTCTCAAATAAAAGTTTTACGGGTTTTACATTAAAATTAAACTTTTAATTTAAAAACATTATTTTGGACAAATTTTAAAGGGCACCATTTTTGGGCCCAACTCTTAAAAATAGGGTTCGTTTTTTCCCAAACCGACGGGCCAAAAAATTCTGCCCACAAAGTTTTTTTTTAAAATTTAAAAAAATTTTTTAAAATTTTTTTTTTTCCCGCTAATCAGTCGGGGCCCGGCCAAAAAACCCCCGAAAAAAAAAATCAAAAAGGGAAAAATCAACTTTTAATATGAAAACTAGCGTGTAAAGTGTGATATCGTAAAGTTTGGGATCATTTCATGAGGGTATTCCGTGCTTTAAAAAAGGGGAAATACCTATTTGGGTTTTTTACATAAAAGGGGCCCGGAACCAGGGAAAGGGGATTTTCCTTAAACGTCAGCTAGTAATTTTTTGGGCATCCCAGCAATTACAATGTAACTTATTATGGACAAATAAAATTTGAGGCGTGGAAAACTGGATTAAAAAAAGGGTTTTTTTCAATTTTTAAAATAAAAATTTAAAAAGGGCTTTTTGGCCTTGTTTCCCATGTAATTTAAAATACACTTTGGGTAATGTTTTTTTTTGGGTTTTTAGGACCCCGAAAAACAGAAAAATTAAATTGCACCTGCAAAAAAAATATTTCGGGTAGCAATGGGGATTGTGTCATAAAATTGACTAACAAATAAATTATGTTCCGTGAAAAGCATATATCATCAACAACAAAAAAAAGAAAGAAAAAAAGCCTACCTACCAACCCACTCCTTGTAACCCTAGGTCGGCAATAGAAAACAGATATATTTTTAAGGGTGGCCTTATTTGTGTCTGATAAGAGTTGGTTATTAAACTGCAGTCATTGAACTCTATGGTTGTGTCTATTTTGTTTTATGGTGCTAATATCTTAAAACCTTAATCTTACATTGCAATGCCCTCTTGTGCTAGTATAGACAAGATAATTAACCGTATGTCTCCTTCTTTAGTCCTAACGTTTACCTGTATTTGAATATGAAAACAAATGATGAAAGTACTGACAATTACTTGTTTACTTTTACAGACCAATCAGATGAAGAAGATGAGGAGGAGGAGGAGTCTGATAATGAAGATAATGAAACAGTAGATAATCCAGTCAGTGATAATAACAGTAGAGATAACTGTGGTGAAATACAAACTGAAAATAACACAGAAATAACTGATGAAACAAACAAAAAGTCAACTGAACACGAAGATAGCATTGACAGTGAAAGTAATTCTCAAGTAAAGCATATAAATGACAACAATACCTAATACATGTAGTAGGAAAATAAAGTGTGAATAAAAGTGAATGTCTGTCGTCTTAGCAAAGTGATACTAGTAACTGTTACTAGTGTATAAAGGAATAAAGGGCAGGGGGTTATAATTTTCATGCACTTTTTTCCTGTTTTTTCTTCAGCGAATATCTTTAAAAGATAAAGGATTTTTATTTAAAAATTAAAATAAATGTAATTTTTTTTAAAACTGAACCAATCACATGAAGTATATTTTGCATACATTTTCAAATTTAATTACTTATAGGTATACTTATTCCTCTTTCAATAATATATGAAGTGCAAATTATTATATGTTTAAAATAGTTTATGATGGGTTTATTTTGTAACATTAATTTTCACTGAAACAATCATGTTTTTATATATTCTATAAAGCATAGCTTTTGTAATTCTATAATTTAATTTTCATTTTGTGTTTTATTATTAATTTTATTATTACATGCTTTTGCTTGGAAAGTGAAATTTATTTGATATTGTTCGCAGTGAAAATTTTTTGATAATTTTCACTGTAGTTGGACTATATTTGAATGCGGATAATAATATTTCTAAGTAAATGGAATTATCAACAGGAATCAATCATTGCGGCTCGACATTTAAAGGTTGTCGACTGCCGGACAATGATTGGTAATTTCTTCTGCAAGAGAAGCAAGGAAATAACTTTTAAAAATGTATAAAAATTTGAGAAATTTTACAGAACCTAAATTTTCAACCATTGGTGCGGTGATGTCAAAATGAAGAAGAACAGCATGATGTTACAACGCAAAACATGTTAAAAATGGACTTAAAATCACTAATAAGCCATGAAATAAATAGAAAATTTTGTTGCATGTATGATTAAAAATATATTTCACTCGTGACACCAGCTTTTATTTCAGAAAATTAAAAACAAAAAACAGAAATATTAGCATGTGGTGTAACACTCAGTGAATTATTAACATGAAAAACAACAACATATCCTCTATTTATTATTTTAATTTTATTATGAAAATTTTCATTGGACAGGTTATATGATCATCGGTATACATCATTGTTCACAGGATAACCTTAGCCTAGCCAGTTAGGGTTATATAAGTTTATTTACATTTTTACTGAGTCATATAACAAATAAAAAATCTTTATAACTATTAACATTTTATTTTTCCTTATATAAGCCGTGTTTTTTTCGACCGGCTTTTTTTGCCCCCCCCCCCGATCCCTTTTGAGGCCTCAAACAGTGAAAAAATGTCCTAACTAATTTTTAGACCCAAAACACTGTTTTTCGTTTGAGAAATGTTGTTAAAAAAGTGACGCATTTTTCGGCGCCGTCCCCCATCCAAATAATACATCAGGGGGTTGCCAGAGAAGGGGGATGTGCCCCCGTTCTGTTTTGGGGGGTTTTGAAGGGGGGCGGAGTCCCCCCTCATCGCCAAGAAAATTTTGGACTTGTGAGAGGCTTAAAATGACCCCAGGTTGATCATAAGGTAACGTGTAACCACCCACGCTGAAAAGCCTTTGACTCTATCTCAATCCCTTGAGAAGTTTGCAGCACTTTGAAATAAATTTTGATGGAAAAAATCGAGGCAAAAAGTGATTTTTGGCAATTTTGAGATGTCCCCTCGTTGCCATGGTAACAGGAAATTTAAGACTGAGCATGTCGTTACAAAGGCAATGGTCCAGTCAACATTTGTGCCAAGTTTGATTAGTATTGAAGCATTTTTCATAGTTTCATAGCAGTTTGAACTTGTAAGAGGAGGCTTTTCAAAATGTTTTTTTCACAAATGGGGGATGGCAAAAAACAACAATTTTTCATCCAAAATTATGGTAAATAGAAACCACTATGTTAACATGGAAAATAACTAGATTTTGGGTGATTCCCAAGGTTTTTTCAATCATTCTTTAGGTTACTTAATAAAATTTTAAATGGTACAAAACAACAATTCTTTTCAACCAAATTAGGTAAAAGAACCACATGTTAACATGGAAAAACTAGATTTTGGGTGATTCCCAAGGTTTTTCAATCATTTTTTGTTAACGCTTATTCCCTTATATAAGCGTGTTTTCGACGGCTTTTTTGCCCCCCCCCCTTTTGAGGCCTCCAAACAGTGCAAAATGCCTATTTTAGACAAGAAACACGTGTTTTCGTTTGAGAAATGTTGTTAAAAAAAAAGTGACCATTTTTTACGGCGCGTCCCCCTCCAAATAATAACATCAGGGGGGTTGCCAGAAGGGGGATGTGCCCCCTTCTGTTTTGGGGTTTGAAGGGGGGCGGAGTCCCTCTTCGCCAAGAACGTTTTGGAACTTGTGAGAGGCTTAAAATGACCCCAGGTGATCATAAGGTAACGTGTAACCAACGCTGAAAAGCTTTGAACTCTATCTCCAATCCCTTGAGAAGTTGCAAAGCACTTGAAATAAATTTTGATCGGAAAATCGAGGCAAAAAAGTGATTTTTGCAATTTTGAGATGTCCCATGTTGGCAATGGTAACAGGATATTTAAGACTTGAGCATGTCGTTCCAAAGGCAAGGGTCCAGTCTAACATTTGTGCCAAGTTTGATTAGTATTGAAGCTTTTTTCATAGTTTCATAGCAGTTTGAGCTTGTAAGAGGAGGCTTTTACAGTGAAAATGGCCTTTTTTCACACATGCTCCCTGGGGGAAAGGGTTAAATAAAAAATTATAAATGTTAACATAAAAACAATTTCCAACGCAAAATTAGGTAAAAGACACATGTTAAGCATGGAAAACATAGATTTTGGGTGATTTCCAAGGTTTTTCCATCATTTGTTAACTAAAAAAATTTATAAATGTTACAAAACTAACAATTTTTCACCAAAATTAGGTAAAAGACCACATGTTAAGCATGGAAAAACTA